>NW_024609823.1:725000-812500 GCF_018296145.1 Oncorhynchus tshawytscha
TGGATCATTACGAGATGATAATGAGATGTTATAAGGGGTCGTAAGCCTACGTGCCACTATACCTGTAGGTGAAAGTAGTAGCCTGGCAATCTAAAAGGTTTTAAAGCAGCACAGAGACACTTACCTACAGGCATGGTTTTGCCATGTATCTTGTCGGCCCAACCAGCATAGTATCTAAGGGTTTTGATGCTGCCGTCCAGATCAATGAAGTAAGAATGAAGGAATGGCTTCCCAGTGTCTATAGTCTCCATAGTCTGTAACAAAGAATCAGAAACATTGAACATAGTGCATTAAGGCCACATTAATGCAGGCTATCCTAACTTCTGGGGAACCTGAGGCAGAATCATCTCAAAAGGAGAAAAAAATAGCTGTTGTGGAACAAAAAATAACTAATAATATATGTTCTCAAAAATCTATTTTGAGAGTTTCTGTCATCTTGTACTCAGTCGGCTGCAAGCGCAGCACCATCAACCCCTTGGTTGCTACAAAACAAGGTTTTATGCCCTCGACGTGCGCCAAGAAGTGAATATGCTGTGGGAGTTCATGGGTTCAGAAAGAAAAGTAATAATGCTAATAATAATAATGCTAATAGGAGGCTGAGGAGAGGCCAGGGTACTGCACCGCTGACATCGCTAGCACGGTTGTCTCTCTGTGTAGCCAAGGCTGCAGTGAGCTGGAACATTAGATGACCAGAAAATACAACACATCCATCTGAATCTGAATGTCATATCAAATGTTTTTCAAATCTAGATGAACAATCATTTCTATAGAGCAGAGGGGTGGACAAAAACCTAGACAAAAGCAATCCATGACGTTGTGCATTTGACAATATTTCAAAAAGTGACTGTACGTAAGTTACTAAACTCTTTGACAGACACAAGCTGCTTGAAACCACTAAGCCGAATGTGTTGGGGAAGAGAAAAATATTGTATGGTGAGGCCCACTGTGTCAAACATGATTTGTACACTTATATGGTGCTATGATACTCAAGTTCTTTGATTGACTGTCTCAAGGGAGACACAAGTCAAGTGTTTACTAAAAACCTGGGTCAAATACATACGTCAAATACTTTAAAATAAGCCTACTTGAAAGTATTTTAGGTGCGCTTGATTTACCTTGGGGTTTGGGAGAACCAATAGAGAATGATAGAGGACTTTGTATCGGTCCTATTATGGCATCTGTGAGCGCACTGGCATCTCCATTTTGAAGTAGTCAATTTTCTTCTAGTACTACTTCTATGAGTTGTTAATCAAACTGAAAGGGTGCATCCTGCCACCTGGAGTGTGTTGTCTGAACAGGTATCAAGTCAAAGCTGCCGATCTACTGCCACCTGCAGTTATGGAATGTTTGCTTACAAGTATAGTTCATTAGCTGATCCCTCCTGATGACCCCGATGGAATTATGTGATCCTTGTGAATTACACTGACGAAGGCTTAGGAAGGCCGAAATGTTTGTCTATCTACCTACCCCCGAATTAACAAAATACTATAAAGAAAACTTGAATCTCCTTTTTGAGTGCGGATCAGCTACATCATTTTGTGTTCCTTCCTTAACCCATTGGAATTCCCACCGATTTGGCTACTTCAAAATGGTGAAAGGCCTCAATGACACTGCCAATGCTAAATCAGACTTCTGGGCACTAGAGTCCTCTATCTATCTCTATGGGAGAACCAGATCAAGTGCAGCCCCACAATGACATATGTAGGCTATCTGACCAATAAGATCTAATTCAACCCACTGCAAATGGACAGATAATGAGAGACGAAGCACTGCCACAGAGCTAGAACACCAATAGATTTATCCTGTATCTTTTCATTGAGCTAAATGCTAAATCTGGTCTTTATTTCCCCCACAAACAGAACAGGGGTTAGCGTAATTAGCGATACCCCAGCACAAGCAGCCCTCCCAAAACATGTTTTCAATTAGCAGCCACATGCAGTCCCATAATATGACTTCACTCTCATCTGTAATGTTTCATTTACAAATCTGACTCCTAATGCAATCTGGAAACTCAATTGAAAAGGCATTGGAACATGTGAGAAGGCATTGGAACTGGGCTTGGATCACCCACCACTGTAATATCTGATTTACACTTTCTAAAATAATCCAAGGTGGCCCAACTCAAGATCTTTTAGTAACTACATTAGTTCCACAGCCATTTTGAGTTGACTCAACTTTTTGGAGAAGTGGCAGCAGGTAGCCTCGTGTTTTTCAACGTTGGGCCAATAACTAAAAAGTTGCTAGTTCAAATCCTTGAGCCGCAAAGGTGAAGAATCTGTTGATGTGGCCTGGAGCAAGACACTTAACCCTAATAGCTCCAGGGGTTGCTGTTAATTATGGCAGACCCTCTCTCAGGGAGAGTGTGATATCGGTATGCAGAAAACACATTTCCAATTCATGCATGCGTATTAATACACACTTGCACATATGTGAAATAGGAGAAATATAAACACCCACCAAATGATGTGTTGCATAAGCCTCACATTTTAAGTTGGCCAAAACATTGTTCTAACTCATCTATACAATGAATATACCAAACATTACGAACACCTTCCTAATATTCAGTTGCACCCACCTGGCACCTACTACAATGTCCCGTACAAAGGCACTTAAATCTTGTGTCTTGCCCATTCACCCTCTGAATGGCACACAATCACAACCCATATCTCCATTTTCTCAAGGCTTAAAAGTCATTTAACCGGTCTTCTCCCCTTCATCTACACTGATTGAAGTGGATTTAACAAGCAACATCAATAAGGGATCATACAGTAGCTTTCACCTGGATTCACCTGGTCAGTCTATGTCAATCAACTTAAAAATATGTTTTTGATAGATGTTTTGTATGGAAATTATTTGATTATTGACAAAAGGCTGTTATATTTTTTTAGGTTAAAGTAATACTACACTCCAAAACTATATTTTGGTATTTTGTCCATTAGTCCACTGTCAATACAATTCCATGTCAGTTAAACTTTTTTTCTCTTGTGACACACACAGGCACACAGACACTCACCAACAATATTAGAATGAATGTCAAGGTTGTGTGGGGATTATATAGCAACAAGTGTAGAACTGAAAAATATATATTACTCGAGTCGCGACATACCAGCATGGAAAAGATTTTCAATCACAGATCATGCACCTTCAGCGTCTGGTGCATTGCGCACTGCGCTGCTGCTGTCAAGTCTCCCTGGACACCCAAACTAGATGATAGGCTACCTTCACAACGCAGGTGACAGATGTCAAGTTTACCAATAGGCTGCTAGTTGTAGACTTCTACAGTCTAAAGACATATAAGGTTAATAGGCCGTTACATCCACAACTTACCGCTAGCAGTGCCCGGTCCCTCTCCATCAGGTCAGCGAGCTTGTGCAGGAGTCGTCCCCGGCTTGACACGTCCATCCTTCGCCATGGCGAGCCCCTCTGGCAGGCCGCTCTGGCAGCCTTTACAGCCTTGTCCACATCTGCCTGCAGGTACACATCAACAGCTTTCACACAGACAACTGATAACCGACCTAAAACATTTCTATGGGTAATATTGTTTTGCATAAGTTACAATTATGAGCAGGCTAATGATAATTGATAGGCCTAATTAATTCGCAAAAATGTATTTTCGTCTGTAGCCTAATAAAAGACCTTGACATTAAGTTGATAGACAGTCACTCTCTCATTTTTAAATTAGGCTATGGAAAAGGAAATTAAACATGTAGGCCGAGATCAAAGGTCTTCAACCTTTAATTGACCAGGGACCCCCTCCCAGGTAAACTGGCGACCCAGGGACCCCCATCATACGTTAGCAAAAAACTTTATTTCATGTCTTGGGCGGCAGGTAGAGCGTTGGACTAGTAACCGGAAGGTTGCAAGATCAAATCCCGAGCTGACAAGGTAAATATCTGCTGTTCTGCCCCTGAACAAGGCAGTTAACCCACTGTTCCTAAGCCGTCATTGAAAATAAGAATTAGTTCTTAACTGACTTGCCTAGTTAAATAAAAAGAATCATAATGAGAAGTAATCAACATTTTAAAATGAATAGATTTGGTAAATAGTTTTCATTATTTTGACCTCCCACATTATAATTGGAAGAGGAAGTGTAGTCTCTAACAGACTATTAGCTAGAAAGGTAGTAACTCCAAACTTAGTTTAAACTAAGGTTAGCCATATCTTAGCAGACATGTCCAAGTCAAGAAAGCTAACCAGCAGTGAACGGCATTTGCCACACTTTTAGCCTATTGACAGATAGCCTATTGACTGGTAGCCTATTGACTGGTAGCCTATTGACTGGTAGCCTATTGACAGGTAGCCTATTGACTGGTAGCCTATTGACTGGTAGCCTATTGACTGGTAGCCTATTGACTGGTAGCCTATTGACTGGTAGCCTATTGACTGGTCACCCCGTTCTCCTATTGACAGGTAGCCTATTGACAGGTAGCCTATTGACAGGTAGCCTATTGACAGGTAGCCTACTGACAGGTAGCCTATTGATTGGTAGCCTATTGTCAGACACTCCAGTCAGTGTATCAGCTCCAATGAGTGTAATTTGCTCAATATTAGGAGTTGGCAAATAAAATTTAAACATTATCCTCTTTCCTACTGTAGGTATGTAATTAAAAATGTGTTTATTCTGTTGTTGTTAGCGATATCCATAAAAACAATGGAGAAAAAAACGTTTTAATATAACAATGGAGAAAAAAACGTTTTAATATATATACAGTGGGGCAAAAAAGTATTTAGTCATTCACCAATTGTGCAAGTTCTCCCACTTAAAAAGATGAGAGAGGCCTGCAATTTTCATCATAGACAAAATGAGGGGGAAAAATCCAGAAAATCACATTGTAGGATTTTTAATTAATTTATTTGCAAATTATGGTGGAAAATAAGTATTTGGTCAATAACAAAAGTTTATCTCAATACTTTGTTATATACCCTTTGTTGGCAATGACAGAGGTCAAACGTTTTCTGTAAGTCTTCACAAGGTTTTCACACACTGTTGCTGGTATTTTGGCCCATTCCTCCATGCAGATCTCCTATAGAGCAGTGATGTTTTGGGGCTGCTGCTGGGCAACACGGACTTTCAACTCTCTCCAAAGATGTTCTATGGGGTTGAGATCTGGAGACTGGCTAGGCCACACCAGGACCTTGAAATGCTTCTTACGAAGCCACTCCTTCATTGCCCGGGCGGTGTGTTTGGGATCATTGTCATGCTGAAAGACCCAGCCACGTTTCATCTTCAATGCCCTTGCTGATGGAAGGAGGTTTTCACTCAAAATCTCACGATACATGGCCCCATTCATTCTTTCCTTTACACGGATCAGTCGTCCTGGTCCCTTTGCAGAAAAACAGCCCCAAAGCATGATGTTTCCACCCCCATGCTTCACAGTAGGTATGGTGTTCTTTGGATGCAACTCAGCATTCTTTGTCCTCCAAACACGACAAGTTGAGTTTTTACCAAAAAGTTATATTTTGGTTTCATCTGACCATATGACATTCTCCCAATCTTCTTCTGGATCATCCAAATGCTTTCTAGCAAACTTCAGACGGGCCTGGACATGTACTGGCTTAAGCAGGGGGACACGTCTGGCACTGCAGGATTTGAGTCCCTGGCGGCGTAGTGTGTTACTGATGGTAGGCTTTGTTACTTTGGTCCCAGCTCTCTGCAGGTCATTCACTAGGTCCCCCCGTGTGGTTCTGGGATTTTTGATCACCATTCTTGTGATCATTTTGACCCCACGGGGTGAGATCTTGCGTGGAGCCCCAGATCGAGGGAGATTATCAGTGGTCTTGTATGTCTTCCATTTCCTAATAATTGCTCCCACAGTTGATTTATTCAAACCAAGCTGCTTACCTATTGCAGATTCAGTCTTTCCAGCCTGGTGCAGGTCTACAATTTTGTTTCTGGTGTCCTTTGACAGCTCTTTGGTCTTGGCCATAGTGGAGTTTGGAGTGTGACTGTTTGAGGTTGTGGACAGGTATCTTTTATACTGATAACAAGTTCAAACAGGTGCCATTAATACAGGTAACGAGTGGAGGACAGAGGAGCCTCTTAAAGAAGAAGTTACAGGTCTGTGAGAGCCAGAAATCTTGCTTGTTTGTAGGTGACCAAATACTTATTTTCCACCATAATTTGCAAATAAATTCAATAAAAATCCTACAATGTGATTTTCTGGATTTTTTTTCTCATTTTGTCTGTCATAGTTGAAGTGTACCTATGATGAAAATTACAGGCCTCTTTCATCCTTTTAAGTGGGAGAACTTGCACAATCGGTGGCTGACTAAATACTTTTTTGCCCCACTGTATATATATTTTCGCAGACCCCTGCAGTCCCTGGAACCCAATCAGAACCAGATGAAGAGAGATAGAGAGGAGGAGAGAAGACAGGATCACTGCAGTAGTAGTAATACAATTCTGTTCATTTGATTTAGCAAACATTCCTTATTTCCTCAAGTCAACTTAGTAATTAAGACATTGGCATAATCAAACGTGAATGTATGTTTTAGGTACATACTTTGTCTGCTTCTTCCACTTCACAGATTTGGACACCTGTTGCTGGATTGAAGGTCTGAAACGTCTTTCCTTTGAGAGAGGTGTGCCACTCATTGTTGATAAAAATCTGTTGGACACAAAGAAAGACGCTGTTTAAAAAAAAGACTGTTTTACAACGCACCTGTTCAGTAGGCTACTATCAGTAAGCAATATAACACAGGAGCATAACTCAAGTGTGTTTTTTGTTTTTCAAATATATTTTGAATGCAGTCTTTTGGATCCAACTCCAATATGAAGACATGGATAGCACACCAACAGGCACACCACCACCTCTAGCCTGTGCACAGGCTACAGACTAACATGCATTACAATAACTTGACGAAATTCACCTCCCCTGGTTTATGATGTCTTAAACATGTACTGTGACATTATATTATACATTATACCTTACACTCAAGTTTCACGTTTTTATGGTCACGTGCACTAACTAGTACAGTACATGCACTAACTAGCACAGTGAAATTATTTTTCTTGAATGCTCTTTCCCATCAATGCAGTAGTACTATATATATAGTTCAAAACAGTTAAAAAGTTGTTTGTGCATACCGGTGTTTCGGCTTAATACATTTTTTCACATTACATTTTCACTATTCAGTGATTGCTGCTAGGTTACTTAATAAGACGTGCGTCTCACCTTGGTGTGGCGTATCTCTTGTACTTTGACGGGCTGGGGAAAAGGCATGGGAGGGCTCCCATCGCCATTCGCCCCGGTCACCCCGTTCTCTGTTGTTCCGTTCTGAGCCATTCTGCGTCACCGGTCCAGTCCTGCCACAACTGTATTCTCTCTGTGTGTCTGTCTACTGTCTACTGAGCACTACAAGCGCATCCAGCGGTCTTTATAAGAATGCGAAAATCCTCCCTCTCTCTCTCTCTCTCTCTCGCCCTCTCCCCAGAGCAGCTGAGGATAACCCAACTCTGTCCTTATCAAAATATCAGGCCCCAGTATCTGCAGCATGGAATCATAAACCAAAAGCCTCCTGGAATATCGTTTTTAATAGGAATGCTTAACGTAACAGGATAAAGATATAATGACATACGCTTTTATATTGACGGTCGGCTACTCAAGGACAGGTGTGGCAGGTACACTTTTTGCGTGTCAACTTATTTATTGAGGAAAGTGCAAGGTGTCAAAGTATGGAACTTAAGCCATTCAAATGAATGCTAATTACTGTGGATGCTTTTAGACTACAGATGGCAAAATTGTAGAACACGGACAGCAGTACGTTCAAGTGTATACATTTCCAACACTCAATTCGTGCAAATATGTACAAAAAGTATTTCAGCAGATTTTGTGCGTTTTTGTGTGGCTTAATTGGTGTGAAAATACATACATTTATGTGAGACTTAATTCGTATGAATATACACACATTTTTGTGTGTTACTTCATTCGTAGATTTAAAACTTCAGAACAATCTTTTAAAAGTTATTGGAGCAATGCATTTTGGGCAAATGGTGCTCCACACTGTCTTTTTTGTGTCCCACATTTATTTATACACATATAAAAAAAACATGTTAACAACCCAATATTGTTAATCAACCAGATTGTCACCCAAAATACTTATAATATAATAGTAGCCTTACGTTTTTTCTATGGTTGTTTTTGCTTAATACTTTGGGATACTGGTGCTATGTCGGATTTTATAAGTGTTGCCAAATTGGAGTTAAAAGCTGTATTTGTCAACAACAACAAAAAGGGTGATATTGATGAAGGTATTTGATTGGGGAATGGGGATATATTTCATAATGGGAAATGAATTCATCAACAAAGGTGGGGAAACAGAAGACCTAAAAAAAAAAGTTTAAATTCCCCTGAATCAACTGCATGGTATTTGCGTCTATAACGAGTCTGGACTTTTATCAATTAAGCCATATCAATGCAGTTAAACAGGTTAATGTAAAATAATGAATTATGTTGGCATACACTTATGACACGTCCAAGGCCGTTTAATGATTATTATTACGGTCGTGTCAATCATGTTATATACTCAGGCTATTGTAACAAGGCATATGCCAGCATTGTAGGCCTACTGCCTCTGCCCGAGACCTACTAGGCTTTCATGGTAGCAGCCCTTAGAGTTTACTTTGCCACGTATGAGCCCTGGTTAGAGTCCCTGTTGCAGCTTTCACTTTCTTCTGCTATATTGGTGGCAGCGTTGGGATCACGCCCAGCTCACGTCTAGTTATGTGATCTAGTGTTAGGAAGCATTCTGGTTTTCAACATTGTGTTGGGTGTAATTACATTGATACAGTTGAAGTCGGAGGTTTACATACACCTTAGCCAAATACATTTAAACTCAGTTTTTCACAATTCCTGAAAAATTCCCTGTTAGTATTTAATTAATATTTGGTAGCATTGCCTTTAAATTGTTTAACTTGGGTCAATCGTTTCGGGTAGCTTTCCACAAGCTTCCCACAATAAGTTGGGTGAATTTTGGCCCATTCCTCCTGACAGAGCTGGTGTAACTGAGTCAGGTTTGTAGGCCTCCTTGCTCGCACCAAAGTACGTTCATCTCTAGGAGACACAATGCGTCTCCTTCCTGAGCGGTATGACTGCTGCGTGGTCCCATGGTGTTTATACTTGCTTACTATTGTTTGTACAGATGAACGTGGTACCTTCAGGTGTTTGGAATTTTTTAAATGTATTTTATTTCACCTTTATTTAACCAGGTAGGCCAGTTGAGAACAAGTTCTCATTTGCAACTGCGACCTGGCCAAGATAAAGCATAGCAGTGTGAGCAGACAACACAGAGTTACACATGGAATAAACAATTACCAAGTCAATAGGTTTAGCAAAATGTTTTTGAAAAAAACGAAAAATAGACGATATATACAAGGGACACGACGAGACAGGGCGACTTACTGCTACGCCATCTTGGATAACATAATTGCTCCCAAGGATTAACCAGACTTGTGGAGGTCTACAATTATTTTTATGAGGTATTGGCTGATTTCTTTTTTTTTCACATGATGTCAAACAAAGAGGTACTGAGTTTGAAGGTAGGCCTTGAAATACATCCACAGGTACACCTCCAATTGAATCAAATCATATCAATTAGTCTATCAGAAGCTTCTAAAGCCATGACATAATTTTCTGGAATTTTCCAAGCTGTTTAAAGACAAAGTCAACTTAGTGTATGTAAACTTCTGACCCACTGGAATTGTGATACAGTGAATTATAAGTGAAATAATCTGTCTATAAACAATTGTTGGAAAAATGACTTGTGTCATGCACAAAGTAGATGTCCTAACTGACTTGCCAAAACTATAGTTTGTTAACAAGAAATTTGTGGAGTGGTTGAAAAATGAGTTTTAATGACTCCAACCTAAGTGTATGTAAACTTCCGACTTCAACTGTATATCTTGTGATCAATGGATAAGCAACAATGGGTGTGACGGATAGAAGTAGTTACTACAGGTGTCGTCAAGCCTTACATCAAAGTAGCCTGAAGCTGAATAGAAAGTGCTACAGTATGCCCTGATTCAGCGAAAATCCTCTGTGACTGTCCAATTTACATAAGTTAAATTATCAGTGTGGACCCAAAACATACACATTTACAAACTACCTGTTTAAAGTGTTATTACAACCATGGTGTTCTTTTGTTACTGAAACTTATACATCTAATAACCTGAAATTGAAAAATGCATGTAAAAATATTGAGGATAGGCTTCCCGGGTGGCGCAGTGGTCTAAGGCACTGCATCTGTGCCACCAGAGATTCTGGGTTCGAGCCCAGGCCGGCCGTGACTGGGAGGCTTATGGGGCGACGCACAATTGGCCCAGTGCCATCCGGGTTCAGGGAGGGTTTGGCCGGCAGGGATATCCTTGTCTCATCGCGCACTAGCGACTCCTGTGGCGGTCCAGGTGCAGTGCACGCTGACCAGGTCGCTAGGTGTATGGTGTTTCCTCTGACACATAAGTGCAGCTGGCTTCTGGGTTGGATGTGCGTTGTGTCAAGAAGCAGTGTGCCTTGGTTGGGTTGTGTTTCGGAGGACACATGGCTCTCGACCTTCGCCTCTCCCGGTGTCCTTACAGTAGTTGCAGCGATGAAACAAGACAATAACTACTACTAATTGGATGCCACAAAATTGGGGAGAAAAAGAGGTAAAATATATATATATAATAGTGGATGATATTGCCATTCCTATTTGCCATATCTTCAATCTAAGCCCACTAGAAAGTGGGTGTCCTCAGGCCTGGAGGGAAGAAAAAGTCATTCCACTACCCAAGAAAAAGTCATTCCACTACCCAAGAATAGTAAACACTATATTGGCTTATGTAAACTTTTGGGGAAAATGGTGTTTGACAAGATACAATGCTATTTTACTGTAAACAAATTAACAACAGACTATCAGCACGCTTATAGGGAAGGACATTCAACAAGCACAATACTTACACAAATTACTGATGATTGGCTAAGAGAAGTTGATGATAAATGATTGTGGGAGCTATTTTGTTAGACTTCAGTACGGCTTTTGACGTTATCGATCATAGTCTGCTAATGAAAATCTTGTGTTATGGCTTTACACCCCCTGCTATATTGTGGATAAAGAGTTACCTGTCTAACAGAACACAGAGGGTGTTCTTTAATGGAAGCCTCTCCAACATAAACCAGGTAGAATCAGGAATTCCCCAGGGCAGCTGTTTAGGCCCCGTACTTTTTGATTATTTTGAGTAAAGACCATGTGTCTATGTATGCGAATGACTCAACACTGTATACATCATCTATTACAGCGACTGTGTCAGGTTGTGCGCTACTGGTATAGAAGTCAGGTGCAGGAGAACAGAGAGTTGTGATCAGGTGCACACTTTATTTGGCGGACGCAACTGCGTCAAAAAACCTCCAGCCAATGGCAAAAGTGAATAGCGCGACAAGAGTCACAATGATGCAATTGTTTAACAATTAAACATACTTCGTGTTAAACACGGTACCCAGGGAAAAAACAGCCTGGCGCATCACACAAAACACGTAACAAAACAATTCCACACAAAGACATGGGGGGAACAGAGGGTATATATATGTAGTGTGATTAGGGAATGTAATCCAGGTGTGCGGGGAAACAAGACAAAACACATGGAACAATGAAAAGTGGAGCGCCGATGGCTAGAAGACCGGTGACGTCGACCGCCGAAGGCCGCCTGAACAAGGAGAGGTGCCGACTTCGGCGGAAGTCGTGACAAACTGAAATGACTGCAACACTTAAAAAGAGCTGCAGTTAGTTTCAGAATGGGTAGCAAGGAATAAGTTAGTCCTAAATATTTTTTTTACTAAAAGCATTGCATTTGGGACAAATCATTCACGAAACCATAAACCTCAACTAAATAGTGGAATGAATAATGTGGAACTTGAGCAAGTTGAGGTGTTATGAACTGTTATGGTCAAAACATGTTGATACAATAGTAGTTAAGATGGGGAGAAGTCTGTCCATAATAAAGTGCAATGTTTCCTTCTTGACAACACTGTCAACAAGGCAGGTCCTACAGGCTCTAATTTTGTTGCACCTGGACTACTGTTCAGTTGTGTGGTCAGGTGCCACAAAGAGGTACTTGCAATTGGCTCAGAACAGGGCAGCGCGGCTGGCCCTTAAATGTACACAGAGAGCTTACATTAATGATATGCATGTAAATCTCCCCTGGCTTAAAGTGGAGGAGAGATTGACTTCATCACTACTTGTTTTTGTAAGAGGTGGTAACAAGCTGAATTCACCAAGGTGGCTGTTTAAACTACTAGCTCATAGCTCGGACACCCATGCATACCCCACAAGTGTCACGGACGGCGTCTTGAAAATGACCAGACCAAGGTGCAGCGTGGTGAACGTACATTTTTCTTTATTATAAATGTCGCCAACAAAACAAGAAACAACAAAAACGAACGTGAAGCTTACTAGGGCTATACAGGCCACTAACAAAGACAACTACCCACAAATACAAAAGGAAAAAAAGCTGCCTAAGTATGATTCCCAATCAGAGACAACAATAGACAGCTGTCCCTGATTGAGAACCATACCCGGCCAAAACATAGAAACAAAGAACATAGAGTTTCCCACCCGAGTCACACCCTGACCAAACAAACATAGAGAATAAAAGGATCTCTACGGTCAGGGCGTGACAACAAGACATGCCACCAGAGGTCTCTTTACAATCCCCAAATCCAGAACAGACTATGGGAGGTGCACAGTACTTCATAGAGCCATGGCTACATGGAACTCTATTCCACATCAGGTAACTGATGTAAAGAGTAGATTCAGATTTTAAAAAACAGATACAAATACAGCTTATGGAACAGCGGGGACTGTGAAGAGATACACACACAGGTATAGACAGACATAAACACACGGGCGCTAGCACGCACACTCTACACACATACATTGTAATATTGTTGTATGGTGGTATCATATATTTTGTGTTGTGTATATGTGGTGGTGTGACAGTTTTATATGATGTACTGTTTTATATTTTGTTTTATGTATAATATACAGTGTGGCAAAAAAAGTATTTAGTCAGCCACCAATTGTGCAAGTTCTCCAACTTAAAAAGATGAGAGAGGCCTGTAATTTTCATCATAGGTACACTTCAACTATGACAGACAAAATGAGAATAAAACAAATCCAGAAAATCACATTGTAGGATTTGAAATGAATTTATTTGCAAATTATGGTGGAAAATAAGTATATGGTCAATAACAAAAGTGTATCTCAATACTTTGTTGGCAATGACAGAGGTCAAATGTTTTCACAAGGTTTTCACACACTGTTGCTGGTATTTTGGCCCATTCCTTCATGCAGATCTCCTCTAGAGCAGTGATGTTTTGGGGCTGTTGCTGGGCAACATGGACTTTCAACTCCCTCCAAAGATGGGGTTGAGATCTGGAGACTGGTTAGGCCACTCCAGAACCTTGAAATGCTTCTTACGAAGCCACTCCTTCGTTGCCCGGGCGGTGTGTTTGGGATCATTGTCATGCTGAAAGACCCAGCCATGTTTCATCTTCAATGCTCTTGCTGATGGAAGGAGGTTTTCACTCAAAATCTCACGATACATGGCCCCATTCATTCTTTCCTTTACACGGATCAGTCGTCCTGGTCCCTTTGCAGAAAAACAGCCCCAAAGCATGATGTTTCCACCCCCATGCTTCACAGTAGGTATGGTGTTCTTTGGATGCAACTCAGCATTCTTTGTCCTCCAAACACGACAAGTTGAGTTTTTACCAAAAAGTTATATTTTGGTTTCATCTGACCATATGACCTTCTCCCAATCTTCTTCTGGATCATCCAAATGCTCTCTAGCAAACTTCAGACGGGCCTGGACATGTACTGGCTTAAGCAGGGGGACACGTCTGGCACTGCAGGATTTGAGTCCCTGGCGGCATAGTGTGTTACTGATGGTAGGCTTTGTTACTTTGGTCCCAGCTCTCTGCAGGTCATTCACTAGGTCCCCCTGTGAGGTTCTGGGATTTTTGCTCACTGTTCTTGTGATCATTTTGACCCCACGGGGTGAGATCTTGCGTGGAGCCCCAGATCGAGGGAGATTATCAGTGGTCTTGTATGTCTTCCATTTCCGAATAATTGCTCCCACAGTTTATTTCTTCAAACCAAGCTGCTTACCTATTGCAGATTCAGTCTTCCCAGCTTGGTGCAGGTCTACAATTTTGTTTCTGGTGTCCTTTGACAGCTCTTTGGTCTTGGCCATAGTGGAGTTTGGAGTGTGACTGTTTGAGGTTGTGGTCAGGTGTCTTTTATACTGATAACAAGTTCAAACAGGTGCTATTAATACAGGTAATGAGTGGAGGACAGAGGAGCCTCTTAAAGAAGAAGTTACAGGTCTGTGAGAGCCAGAAATCTTGCTTGTTTGTAGGTGACCAAATACTTATTTTCCACCATAATTTGCAAATAAATTCATTAAAAATCCTACAATGTGATTTTCTGGAATTTTTTTCTCATTTTGTCTGTCATAGTTGAAGTGTACCTATGATGAAAATTACAGGCCTCTCTCATCTTTTTAAGTGGGAGAACTTGCACAATTGGTGGCTGACTAAATACTTTTTTGCCCCACTGTAAGTGTCTTAATATGTTTGGACCCCAGGAAGAGCAGCTGTTGCCTTGGCAGCAGCTAATGGGGATCCCTAATATCATAAAATAAACAATATGGGTCAACAAATAATGTAAGTGTGTTATGCAGCAAAACACAACTATCATTTTTTAGGATGCAATTCAGTAATATGAATCAGTGTTGATCCATCCTGTTCTGATCTAATGAGATGGATGTAGGATTTTCTACAGCCATGAAGGACGAATCCAGGGCCCTCTTGTTTCTCATTGGCGAAGACTGAACTCAAGGTAGGGGTTACACAGTACCAGTCAAAAGTTTGGACACACCTACTCATTCAAGAGTTTTTCTTTATTTTTACTGTTTTCTACATTTTAGAATAATAGTGAATACATCAAAACTATGAAATAACACTTATGGAATCATGTAGTAACCACAAAAGTGTTAAACAAATCAAAATATCTTTTATATTTGAGATTCTTCAAAGTTGCCACCCTTTGTCTTGATGATGGCTTTGCACCCTCTTGGCATTCTCTCAACCAGCTTCATGAGGTAGTCACCAGGAATGCATTTTAAAAAACAGATGTGCCTTGTTAAAAGTTCATTTGTGGAGTATATTTCCTTCTTAATGCGTTTGAGACAATCAGTTGTGTTGTGACAAGGTAGGGGTGGTATACAGAAGATTGCCTTATTTGGAAAAAGACCAAGTCCATATTATGCCAAGACAGTTCCACATAGCCTTGTATAAAATTCATTATGAAAGAAATGGTGTAGTATACACTAAAAATTTGAGGTTTGTATGAAATGCTTTATGAAGAAAATCATGTAGACCTATTGTTGCCTAAACCAAAAAAGGGTATTTCTGACTACAAGTGCACCAGTATCCAGTAACAAGCATAGAAAATAGTTTTGGCTGGCGTCCCGAGTGGCGTAGTGGTCTATGGCACTGCATAGCAGTGCTAGATGCATTACTACAGACCCAGGTTTATTCCTGGGCTGTGCCACAACCGGCTGAGGCCAGGAGTCCCATAGAATGGAGCACAATTGGCCCAGCGTTGTCTGGGTTAGGGGAGGGTTTCGCTGTGGGGGGCTTTACTTGGCTCATCTCACTCTAGCGACTTCTTGTGGCAGGCCGGGTGCCTGCAGGCTGACCCCGGTTGTCAGTTGAATGGTGTTTCCTCCGATATATTGGTGCGGCTGGTTTCCAGGTAAAGTTGACGGGTGTACTTTGAAGAATCTAAAATCTAAAATATATTTTGATTTGTTTAACACTTTTTTGGTTACTACATGAATCCATATGTGTTATTTCATAGTTGTGATGTCTTCACTATTATTCTACAATGTAGAAAATAGACAAAATAAAGAGAAACCCTTGAATGAGTAGGCGTGTCCAAACTTTTGACTGTTACTGTAAATGGTTCCCAAGATCAAGTTCACAAACAACATCACCAAACCTGATTGGCATTAAATAATTCTAACACCACCAGTGTGTGTGTGTGTGTGTGTGTGTGTGTGTGTGTGTGTGTGTGTGTGTAAAATAGAAGAGTGAGTGTGTGTACCCATGCGCACGTGCTGTGTCACTCGCCCCAGCGAGTGAAAGAGAGAGAGATTACTGTAGGCCTACCACCAAATTATTGTCTGTGTCTTTACAGTCAAAGCCATGTGAGTAATGAGTGAGAATTCATTTGTCCGCACATTATTTACATTGTAACACATGAGCTTTGATCAGCCACAGCCGGAGGATTGGGGGAGACTGCTGGCCGGTCATCAGCCGTGCAAAGGTGTGATGAGTTGTGATGTTCTTCGCCAAGTTGGTTTTTGCACCTGGACGTGGTGAAGTTGAATGGAGTTGAACACATGCAAACAAATGCTTTTGTTCTCCAGGGGGACAAAGCCGTCGACCGGCTCGGGGCTCGACAATCAAACACTGTCGCCATTGTTTCCCCTTCATTGCCTCTCGTCACTCTTCTTGTCTTCTTGTTCTAATGAGGACAACGAGCTCTCGCCGGTGCATTTCTCACTTCAGCAGGTTTCTAACACTTCCTAATGAGAGAGAGAGAGACCCAGAGAGACTGAGCAAGAGGAAAGCCAGGGCAGGAATGGAGAGAGAGAGAGATACTGTGGAGAGAGTGAGATGAAAAACAAAGAAGGGAAAGCAAACAGATCAGTTAAGATTATAGACGAAATGAGTTATTGCGAGACACATTGCTTTGCTTGCGGTACTTTGCAGTCATGGGCTCATCCTATTTAAATTGTTTATGCAAATAGGCTTCAAACGCTCTGGAAATGTAGATATGATATGCATCAGGATTGGAGACATTGATGATAATCAGGAATTCCATGCAAAGAAGGAACTAAAGTAGGCCTACAGATTACTCCATATGGGTTGTAATTGCATGGGTTGCAATGGAACCATATGTCATAGGTCAGCCTGACAGTGGCAAAAGCAAGGCAACAATGTATCTTTTAGCAATGGCATCTTATAATAACATTCAATAATGCTCAAGATAGTTGAACTGTACTGTAGTTGATAGTTGTTATTATCATCACTAGATCTTTGTTCACAGTCGCTGCTGTCCTTGTCTGTTCCTAAGGCTAGAACTGAGATGGGGAAACAATCGTTTTCCCATAATGCCCCGTCATCCTGGAACATGCTTCCAAAGATATTAAAGTTAGGGGAGTTAGTGTCCTTGCCTGTTTTTAAGACTCTGATCGACGACACCATTTGTGATAGCTGCAGTTGTTTCTAATCTTCAACTGTATCTGGAAATTGTGACACTTTGTCTTTTGTGTGTATTCTGTATTTTTCTGTAATATTTTATGTACACACTGCTATGTCCCTGTTTTGCCTTCTTGCCAGGTTGTCCTCGCAAAATAGGTTTTTAACCTTAATGGATCTTAGCTGGTGAAATAAATGTTAAATAAAAAATGTATAGAATTTTCCTTCACAACTTGACACAATAACTACAGTTGTATGGCTATGGTGGTAGATGGCGATAGGTGATGTGAAAAACATCCAGAAATGGTCCTGATGTGTCGTGAGAAGGTGTGGCCAGGTGCTGTGCTCCTCCAGGGTTGGATGGTTAATTGGGGTTCCACGCCTTCTAATGGAGGTCAAGTCTTACCCCACCACAGCTCAACACCACTTAGACTCAACACACACCCAGACAGCTAATTGTGGTAACAGCATGTGTTCATAGGAAACTATTGACAAGATAATGTAGGTATGAATTCAGGAATTATGAAACAATTGAATTATGATGAATATGATTTAAACACTTTGGCTATTTTTTGTCCTTACGTAGTGAGGGAGTTTCCCGTACACAGATTAGGCCTAGTCCAGCAATAACAAGTCAACTCAATGGAGAATCTACATTGAAAGTGCTTTTTAATCCAGGACTAACTGTGTACGGGAAACCGGACCTATGGAATGTATATGAATGGACTACGAATAAATTAAGCAATATTATTATATAATCACAACAAATTTGGAGACCCTGACTGTAACTTAGACTCAGAGTCAGGAAGCAAGTGCAATTAGTGAGTTTAATGATGACATGGAACAGTACAAAACAGAAAAGTGTCTAAAATGGAAACATAAACAATATTGCCTGGTGGGTGAAAACAAAGGAGTGCTAGATAAAGGGGAAGTAATCAGGGTAGTGATGGAGTCCAGGTGTGCCTCATGATGGGGTGCAGGTGTGCATAATGAGGGTTGCCAGGTGTGTGTAATGAGGGTTGCCAGGTGTGCGTAATGAGGGTTGCCAGGTGTGCATAATGAGGGTTGCCAGGTGTGTGTAATGAGGGTTGCCAGGTGTGCGT
Organism: Oncorhynchus tshawytscha; assembly: GCF_018296145.1. Classification (NCBI taxonomy): domain Eukaryota; kingdom Metazoa; phylum Chordata; class Actinopteri; order Salmoniformes; family Salmonidae; genus Oncorhynchus; species Oncorhynchus tshawytscha. The sequence goes on from NW_024609823.1 coordinate 743,404, forward strand.
AATGGGGGTCCAGGTGTGCGTAATGATGGGTTGCCAGGTGTGCGTAATGAGGGTTGCCAGGTGGGCGTAATGATAGGTTGCCAGGTGTGCGTAATGAGGGTTGCCAGGTGTACGCAATGATGGGTTGCCAGGTGTGTGTAATGAGGGTTGTCAGGTGTGCGTAATGAGGGTTGCGAGGTGTGCGTAATGATGGGTTGCCAGCTTTGTGTAATGAGGGTTGCCAGGGACGGTGGTTAGTAGACCAGTGACGTCGGGTTCCGGAGAGGGGGAGCGGAGGTATACCTGTCTATACTATATGATGTCTCGGATTTCAATATCATTGTACCAGTGACTGAAATATATCAATTGGAATTGAAAATATATGAACAGTCAGCCCGCAGTATCATAATCCACCACCCCTGCAAACTGACCAATCTCCACTACCCAGCACATATACAGGGTCATGTTCAGAAGACTGGGAATGGTATAAAACAGTGTGCAAAATCGAATGAAACAGGGAGCTGTTATCTGAACTTGCACAATATTTTTGCTATATTTTGCCCTAATGAACACGACCCAGGTTGCTAGTAGCCTAACTGAGAGTGGCTTTGCCCTTCTTGTGGCTGATCAGATCACTGGTGAGTGGCAGGCCCTTAAGACCCATCTGATCAGTGATGGGATGGACAAGGAGTGAGCTCTAATGCCACCCACCAGTTCATGGCCTGCCTGGAAGAAACACCATGAGAATGAGAAAGAAAAGATGGTGCTAGATCTCTGGAGCGTGGAGGGAGGGAGGAAGGGGGGAGAGAGAGAGAGAGATAGAGAGGGAGAGAGATAGAGAGGGAGAGAGATAGAGAGGGGGAGAGATAGAGAGGGAGAGCACGTGGGGTGGAGAGAGGGAGAGAGAGTATTTCCTGCATGTGGGGCAGAGGAAGAGAGCAATCCAGCAAGAGAAAGAGAGGTAGAGAGAAAGAGAGGTAGAGAGAGGTAGAGAGACAGAGAGGTAGAGAGAGAGGTGGAGAGAAATAGAGGTAGAGAGAGGTAGAGAGACAGAGGTAGAGAGAGAGGTAGAGAGAAAGAGAGGTAGAGAGAAAGAGAGGTAGAGAGAGGTAGGTAGAGAGAGAGGTAGAGAGAAAGAGAGGTAGAGAGAAAGAGGGGTAGAGAGAGGTAGAGAGAAAGAGAGGAAAAGAGAGAGGTAGATAGAGAGTTAGAGAGGTAGAGAGAAAGAGGTAGAGAGAAATAGAGGTAGAGAGAAATAGAGGTAGAGAGAAAGAGAGGTAGAGAGAAAGAGAGGTAGAGAGAAAGAGAGGTAGAGAGAAAGAGAGGTAGAGAGAAAGAGAGGTAGAGAGAAAGAGAGGTAGAGAGAAAGAGAGAGAGGTAGAGAGAGGGCCAGTGCCACAGTGAGATAACTCTGTCCAGGTGCTCAGGGGCCCAGACAATGACTCTTTTCAGCACTCCGATGAGAAAGAACCCTCCCTCCGCTTGTTGCAAAATATACAGGAGGGGAAGGAGAGAACAAACTCAGGCAGATGGTTATACTACAGTAGCAAAATATGTGTGAGAGGAAAGCCTAGGCAATCAAGTGAGCTCTCGTTGGCAATAACAAGCCCTTTTATTAATGGAGCCCATAGTTTAGGTCATAGATGAAACTGCGTCCCAAAAAGCACCCCATTCGCTTTATAGTGTACTAATTTTATCCAGAGGACAATGTGCCCCTGGTAAAAAAAATAGTGCACTATAAAGGGAATAGGGTGCCATTTTAGAGGCATATTAAGTCCCATACATGATGAGCTGCTATCCCACAGACCCTGCTATCAGCTTCTCCTATTGTTTGACGATGAACTGCCATAGTGTGTGAGTTATTATGTGATGATGTGATTTCTAAAGGACATTGTATAACTTCTATGATACTCCGTTAACAATGAACCTGACTGACATCTCTGGGCCGGAACAGACGCACAACATCCTAATAGTGCAGAGAGTAGAATCCACCATGAACATACAATGACATCGTATTTAATACAGAAGGCAAGATCAAGTGTCAAACTGGGTACACTGCAAGTAGCCTAGCTGTTAAGAGTGTCGGGCCAGTAATCGAAAAGTTGCTGGTTTGAATCCCCGGAGCCAAATAGGTGAAAAAAAATCTGCCAATCTGCATTGTATTTAACACTAATTGCTACTGTAAAATGCTCTGCATAAGAATGTCTGCTAAATGACAAAAAAGTATTATTTACTAAGTCATTCTAATTCCATGGAATTAGAAATACAAACCACTCATATTAAACTTTACAGGGTACATTTTACTGTGTGAAGTAATATACTGTTATCTGTAATTCTGATCATCTGTAATTCTGAAGATGTGCTTCCCTAAATGCAAATAGTGCTATTACCACATTGCTTACACCTGTCCAATCCCCTCAGATCAAGTGTATTGGGCACAGGGTATATGGGTCAATTTGGGATTAGCCCAAAGACTGTAGTTCATGCACTTGATCAGGAATTGTTACTGAGTATATACTGTATATAACCTTAAAGATAGAGACCTATATTGCTACACTACATTCATTTTTGGATATAAATAAATTATATTTACCCATTAACTCTTCAAAAATATAACTGATAAATACCTCATGATCTTAGTTCAAAGGTTGTACCTAATCTGAACCTAAAATATATGCTTTTTTATTCCAATGTTTGTAAACAACATAAATGTAAACAAACACTGTATAGCCTCAAAACATGAATACGTTAGTATTCTACATTTGTTATAATGGATTGTCAGTCCTTGCATCCATAGCTCTGTCTATGAATATCTCCAGCCCCATCCCCCCTAGCCAAACGGGCAGGGAGGGCACTTTGTTATTGTTTCAATTAAGGATTCTAACTTTCATTCATGGGAGATTGTGTCCAAATTACAACAGCAGATATGATACAACAGCAGATATGATACTACAGCAGATATGATACTACAGCAGATATGATACTACAGCAGATATGATACTACAGCAGATATGATACTACAGCAGATATGATACAACAGCAGATATGATACTACAGCAGATATGATACTACAGCAGATATGATACTACAGCAGATATGATACAACAGCAGATATGATACTACAGCAGATATGATATACAGCAGATATGATACAACAGCAGATATGATACAACAGCAGATATGATACTACAGCAGATATGATACTACAGCAGATATGATACAACAGCAGATATGATACACAGCAGATAGATATGATACAACAGCAGATATGATACAACAGCAGCAGATATGATACTACAGCAGATATGATACTACAGCAGATATGATACAACAGCAGATATGATACAACAGCAGATATGATACAACAGCAGATATGATACTACAGCAGATATGATACTACAGCAGATATGATACAACAGCAGATATGATACAACAGCAGATATGATACTACAGCAGATATGATACTACAGCAGATATGATACAACAGCAGATATGATACTACAGCAGATATGATACTACAGCAGATATGATATACAGATATGATACTACAGCAGATATGATACAACAGCAGATATGATACAACACAGCAGATATGATACTACAGCAGATATGATACAACAGCAGATATGATACTACAGCAGATATGATACTACAGCAGATATGATACTACAGCAGATATGATACTACAGCAGATATGATACTACAGCAGATATGATACAACACAGATATGATACTACAGCAGATATGATACACAGATATGATACAGCAGATATGATACAACAGCAGATATGATACTACAGCAGACAGCAGATATGATACAACAGCAGATATGATACAACAGCAGATATGATACAGCAGATATGATACAGCAGATATGATACTACAGCAGATATGATACTACAGCAATGATACTACAGCAGATATGATACAACAGCAGATATGATACAACAGCAGATATGATACAACAGCAGATATGATACAACAGCAGATATGATATGATACAGCAGATATGATACTACAGCAGATATGATATACAGCAGATATGATACAACAGCAGATATGATACTACAGCAGATATGATACTACAGCAGATATGATACAACAGCAGATATGATACAACAGCAGATATGATACACAGCAGATATGATACAACAGCAGATATGATACTACAGCAGATATGATACTACAGCAGATATGATACTACAGCAGATATGATACAACAGCAGATATGATACAACAGCAGATATGATACAACAGCAGATATGATACTACAGCAGATATGATACAACAGCAGATATGATATACAGCAGATATGATACTACAGCAGATATGATACAACAGCAGATATGATATACAGCAGATATGATACAACAGCAGATATGATACAACAGCAGATATGATACTACAGGGGATATGATACAACAGCGGATATGATACAACAGCAGATATGATACTACAGCAGATATGATACTACAGCAGATATGATACAACAGCAGATATGATACTACAGCAGATATGATACTACAGCAGATATGATACTACAGCAGATATGATACTACAGCAGATATGATACAACAGCAGATATGATACAACAGCAGATATGATACTACAGAAGATATGATACTACAGCAGATATGATACAACAGCAGAAATGATACTACAGCAGATATGATACAACAGCAGATATGATACAACAGCAGATATGATACTACAGCAGATATGATACAACAGCAGATATGATACAACAGAGGCAAAACTCAGTCCCCACAGGAGAACCCTTTTTGGTTCCCCATAGAAACCTTTTGGGTTCCATGTAGAACCCTCTGTGGAAAGGGTCCTACATGAACCCAAAAGGGTTCTACCAGGAGGCAAAAAGGGTTCTACAAAGGGTTCTCCTATGAGGACAGTCAAACATTTTTTTTCTAAGAGAGGAGACATGAATGAAAGAGGTGACTCAGCCTTTGATGTAGGGAAGAGATTCTTATCCTCTGTCGTTTCTCACCGATTCACATCGTCCTGCTGGGGTCCCGCCGGGGTCCCGCCGGGCCGCTTATCCAGTCAGTTAAAGGGAGTGAGAGAGCGCTTTGTGTTTAAGATCAGAGCAATTTGCAAGCTCATTGAGGAACACCGTGAAACAAAGGAAGCTTAGATATAGAATCCATCATCGTCGTTTCTCTCCGTCTGTAGATTACTTTCCCACTTGATGACATATCACCAGTCCAGAGCCAGTTTGACCATTCTACAGTATAGTGCAGTGGAGAGAGATTTTATGTACACCTTATTTACACACCAGGTGCACTTTAGATTGAATTGACTACATTTTTATTTTAAAAAAATATACATATATATATGTATATATATATATATATATATATATATATATATATATATATATATACTGTATATTTAACATTTATTTAACCAGGAATTCACAATTGATGTCAGAAGACCTATGTTGCAAGGTAGACCTGGCCAAGAAGTATAAAAGGGATCAAATAGACAAATATAAAGACAAGCAAATCATCTTGAATTATTTTGTCAGTTCTCAGAGCAAAAACGTGTAGATTATATTAAGCATCGGAAGACTGAAAGCCATATACAGTATCTTGAAAATGTGAATGTTGAAAGTCATCATTTTGTGGGACTTTATCAAAAAGTGGACCAATGAAAAATGTATGACAAAATTGTTTCCAGGTTAAATTCCATTTGAATTCTGATGATTAAAAAACGTTGTACAACTATTTGAAATATAACTGCATTCTATGGCGATTTAAATTGAAATGCTACAGTATGTCTATCTGTGGTAATCGTGGTAATGGTGTTGAACGCTGTCAACGAAAGGCTCAAAAGGCTTTAGTGAATTTCACCACGATAACCAATCTCCAAGCCCACCTATACATTAAACTATATGTTTAACATTAACTCTGACAATGGGAGGTAGTAGCCTGAAATCCAGAACATGTTTTGTGCTAACATTCTACTCCTTTTACTCTGTACCATTTCTATGTTTGACGCAAGGAGTGGCAAGGAGTGGAATGTTAGCACAAACACACTAGAGAGATAGCTCTTGACACCTCAAATATTTATCTTCACTATCCACTCTCTGAAAACATACACAACTGATTAACTCTGTCCCTTGTGAGGTATAAAGCCTTGATAAGACATAAAGCTGTGTCATATTCACAGCATCGCCTCGCAATTCCAACTCATGCAGTCAGCTAATAGTTCTGACTGGTACATGCCACCGCCCCTCCAGAAACACGTTTCCTTTTCTCTTCCAAAACAAACTTCCATTATAAAGTGGTAATAATCCATAGAGTAATAAATCACGGAGAGTTTGCCTGCACACACAAGTTCACACAACCTTAGTGCGTTGTCGTTGTGCGTTGTCACACGCAAAGGTTGTCAGACAGACGAATACATAGTAAGATAAATACATGAATAATTAAGACACACTAGTAAATGTGTGAAATAGGACAAATATAAGCACCCATCAACATATTATTATTATTGTTGTCATTATTATTATTGTTGTTGTTGTCATTATTATTATTATTATTGTTGTCATTATTATTATTATTATTATTATTATTATTATTATTATTGTTGTCATTATTATTATTATTATTATTATTGCTGTCATTATTATTATTATTATTGTTGTCATTATTATTATTGTTGTTGTTGTCATTATTATTATTATTATTGTTGTCATTATTATTATTATTATTATTGTCATTATTATTATTATTGGGTATTATTATGTTGTCTTTCCTGTCCCTCACCTTAACCACCAGGAAAACCTCTTCAAAACTTCAGATAATGACACAAACTCTGTTTTTGTTTTCATTTAAGTGTTTTTTTTCTTCATCAACCATATGTAATTGTATTTATATATTGTAAAACAAAGGCTTGTCCCTTGGATAAGAAGTCGTGGTTTAGTGGCATATTATTTGTAAAAAAAAAAATATCATAATACAAAGGAAATTATTATAGTTACTTAGTGGATTACTTTAAAAGCTAAAATATCAACTGAATAATATCAATATTTGACAGGGAATAGCCGTTCCTCAATGTCATGTCACTGGTGTTACCCCATTATAAAAAACACCATAAAAAAATGCAACACCCATGACAACTTCTTACTGGGTCAAATGTTCATTGAAGGCGGGCTATTGTGAGTCTGCACTCTGGTGAGTCTACACTCTGGTGAGTCTGCACTCTGCTGAGTCTGCACTCTTCTGAGTCTGCACTCTGCTGAGTCTGCACTCTGGTGAGTCTGCACTCTGGTGAGTCTACACTCTGGTGAGTCTGCACTCTGGTGAGTCTGCACTCTGGTGAGTCTACACTCTGGTGAGTCTACACTCTGGTGAGTCTACACTCTGGTGAGTCTGCACTCTGTTGAGTCTACACTCTGGTGAGTCTACACTCTGGTGAGTCTGCACTCTGGTGAGTCTGCACTCTGGTGAGTCTACACTCTGGTGAGTCTACACTCTGAGTGAGTCTACACTCTGGTGAGTCTACACTCTGTGAGTCTACACTCTGGTGAGTCTACACTCTGGTGAGTCTACACTCTGGTGAGTCTGCACTCTGGTGAGTCTGCACTCTGGTGAGTCTGCACTCTGGTGAGTCTACACTCTGGTGAGTCTGCACTCTGAGTCTGCACTCTGGTGAGTCTGCACTGGTGAGTCTGCACTCTGCACTCTGGTGAGTCTACACTCTGGTGAGTCTACACTCTGGTGAGTCTACACTCTGGTGAGTCTGAGTCTACACTCTGGTGAGTCTACACTCTGGTGAGTCTGCACTCTGGTGAGTCTGCACTCTGGTGAGTCTGCACTCTGAGTCTACACTCTGGTGAGTCTACACTCTGGTGAGTCTACACTCTGGTGAGTCTGCACTCTGGTGAGTCTGAGCACTCTGGTGAGTCTGCACTCTGGTGAGTCTGCACTCTGGTGAGTCTGCACTCTGGTGAGTCTGCACTCTGGTGAGTCACTCTGGTGAGTCTGCACTCTGGTGAGTCTGCACTCTGGTGAGTCTGCACTCTGGTGAGTCTGCACTCTGGTGAGTCTGCACTCTGGTGAGTCTACACTCTGGTGAGTCTGCACTCTGGTGAGTCTAGTCACTCTGGTGAGTCTGCACTCTGGTGAGTCTGCACTCTGGTGAGTCTGCACTCTGGTGAGTCTACACTCTGGTGAGTCTGCACTCTGGTGAGTCTGCACTCTGGTGAGTCTGCACTCTGGTGAGCACTCTGGTGAGTCTGCACTCTGGTGAGTCTGCACTCTGGTGAGTCTGCACTCTGGTGAGTCTGCACTCTGGTGAGTCTGCACTCTGGTGAGTCTGAGTCACTCTGGTGAGTCTGCACTCTGGTGAGTCTGCACTCTGGTGAGTCTGCACTCTGGTGAGTCTGCACTCTGGTGAGTCTGCACTCTGAGTCTGCACTCTGGTGAGTCTGCACTCTGGTGAGTCTGCACTCTGGTGAGTCTGCACTCTGGTGAGTCTGCACACTCTGGTGAGTCTGAGTCTGCACTCTGGTGAGTCTGCACTCTGGTGAGTCTGCACTCTGGTGAGTCTGCACTCTGGTGAGTCTGGTGAGTCTGCACTCTGGTGAGTCTGCACTCTGGTGAGTCTGCACTCTGGTGAGTCTGCACTCTGGTGAGTCTGCACTCACTCTGGTGAGTCTGCACTCTGGTGAGTCTGCACTCTGGTGAGTCTGCACTCTGGTGAGTCTGCACTCTGGTGAGTCTGCACTCTGGTGAGTCTGCACTCTGGTGAGTCTGCACTCTGGTGAGTCTGCACTCTGGTGAGTCTGGTGAGCACTGGTGAGTCTGGTGAGTCTACACTCTGGTGAGTCTGCACTCTGGTGAGTCTACACTCTGGTGAGTCTGCACTCTGGTGAGTCTGCACTCTGGTGAGTCTGCACTCTGGTGAGTCTGCACTCTGGTGAGTCTGCACTCTGGTGAGTCTGCACTCTGGTGAGGTGAGTCTGCACTCTGGTGAGTCTGCACTGGTGAGTCTGCACTCTGGTGAGTCTACACTCTGGTGAGTCTGCACTCTGGTGAGTCTGCACTCTGGTGAGTCTCTGAGTCTGCACTCTGGTGAGTCTGCACTCTGGTGAGTCTGCACTCTGGTGAGTCTGCACTCTGGTGAGTCTGCACTCTGGTGAGTCTGCACTCTGGTGAGTCTGCACTCTGGTGAGTCTGCACTCTGGTGACTCTGGTGAGTCTGCACTCTGGTGAGTCTGCACTCTGGTGAGTCTGCACTCTGGTGAGTCTGCACTCTGGTGAGTCTGCACTCTGGTGAGTCTGCACTCTGGTGAGTCTACACTCTGGTGAGTCTGCACTCTGGTGAGTCTGCACTCTGGTGAGTCTGCACTCTGGTGAGTCTGCACTCTGGTGAGTCTGCACTCTGGTGAGTCTACACTCTGGTGAGTCTGCACTCTGGTGAGTCTACACTCTCTCTTCATTATGTTTTTCATTTGATGATTCACTTGGTAATTTCATGCGAAGCCTTGAGATATGTCAAGGTGTTACATAGTTTATAGAAGGACAAAAGGACATTTTAGAAAAAATAATTGATCAAATCACATGATTAAGGCCGTTCCGGCCATTATTATGAACCGTTCTCCCCTCAGCAGCCTCCTGTGGGATAGGCCTATAAAACACTTAACACTATGATATGTCATTTCCACTATACTGTACTTAAAGTGTTGGTTTTAACAATTGCCATTTGCAGTGACAGTCCCCCCCCCAAAAAGTAAAAATGAATTATGAGAAAACCCACTAAGAACCAGGTGTTGAATCTGAAATTGTTTTAAATTGATATAGGACTGTCATAACAAGTGGTTGTTTTGGTTGCTTTTCTGTGGTGCACTTGAACAGAAATGTACTGAATTTAAGTTCTGCTGTCTCTCATTCTAAAGAGGAAAATGTCTACATTTGACCACTGCTGATGACTAGCTGGTAATTGATAATTATCTTAAGTGATGTTAGACATGGCCATACACAATATGATCATTTACAAGCAGTTTACAAATGCTTAGGAAACAGTACAACTATGTTTTACAAGCAGCTTATACCCAGAACCTTAATGAAATTGTTACTAACCATGGTAGAGAGTTAGGGAAGCAGTAATGGACCCATAGACAATGCTTTCCACAATTTGAAATCATATTCACAATTTACAGGCAACAAACAATAGGCTACAATAACAGTATTTTACTGTTCCCCTTTATCTTTTATCTAAGTGTATCTTGCTTGGTGGCCACAGGTGGTTTGGGTGAAATGCATAAGCTAAATAAAAATCATAACGACTTAAAAAACTGTTTAGTGCGAGTTAACAAATGATCTAATAATTGTTGTACCATCCCCTCCATCTTTCAGCAATGGAGTGCGGCTTGCTTTTTCGCTAAGTGTGTCTTCTTGCTTGGTGGCTACAGTGGCTGACTGTTTGAGGTGAAATGCAGCCTGGGATATAGTGTATCACAGATGAGGTAGAAGTCAGAACCGACGTCCCCGCTCGGGGGAGAGAGAAGAACGTGGTCCGCTTTGTCCCTGAGATGCAAGGCTTCTTGTCAAAAGCACTGGCCCTAATGTGAAGGATTGAATGACCGAACAATGTTTACATCTCCCTTTTGGCCCTGGGAGGGTCACGGAGTGGGGGACACTAGGGATCGAGGGGTAGAGGGCCACGGAGTGGGGGACACTAGGGAACGAGGGAGTGCTTTTTATTAGCAACACCAGTTCTGTGGAACAAAGCATCTTTAGTGTGCCTGACATTGTCATTACACCAACAAGGCTACGTTTGTAATCGGTCTAAATTATTACCCCCATGAGCATAATGAAAAGGTAAATGAATGTTTGTTGTTAAAGAAGAGAAAAGTGGTGTAAGAGGAGAGTAGTTATGCAATATTATGAGATGAAACCCTAACCCGAGTCTTGTGGGGTTTTGGAATTAAGGATAATAAAATGTTGATGGGCCGGTGACACACTTCTAGGGGAATCTGTGGGTTGTTAAATAATCATCTTCCTTTCTCCTCACGGACGGATCTTCTGTCAGGTTAGGACCATTTATAAAGGTACAGAGAGACAGAGATCTCATGATGTCATTCAAGTTAGACCCCAATCTTCACCGGGATCCAATCAAATCAAATCAAATCAAATGTATTTATATAGCCCTTCGTACATCAGCTGATATGTCAAAGTGCTGTACAGAAACCCAGCCTAAAACCCCAAACAGCAAGCAATGCAGGTGTGGAAGCACGGGATGACCTTCTCTTGTGGCAGAGCCATGAGAGAGTTAGAGATATAGAGATTGAGAGAGATGTAAAGATAGAGAGAGATATAGAGAGTGATAGAGATAGAGAGAGATATAGAGAGTGACAGAGATAGAGAGAGATATAGAGAGAGATAGAGAGAGATATAGAGAGTGATAGAGATAGAGAGAGATATAGAGAGAGATAGAGAGAGAGAGATATAGAGAGTGATAGAGAGAGAGAGATATAGAGAATGATAGAGAGAGAGAGATATAGCGAGTGATAGAGAGAGAGAGATATAGAGAGTGATAGAGATAGAGAGATAGAGAGAGATAGAGAGATAGAGATATAGAGAGTGATAGAGATAGAGAGATATATAGAGAGAGATAGAGAGAGATATAGAGAGTGATAGAGAGAGATAGAGAGAGAGAGATATAGAGAGTGATAGAGAGAGATACTCTTAATGTATTTTACGTGACAGCTTCTATTGTGCGTGTCAAGAACCTGCCTCTTGGTTCATCATTTATAAACCATAAATGCGAACTATAACTATGAATATAATTCAGTCAACCACACACCTCAAGTGGATGATTGGATTACAATGACACAGGAACAGTGTACTATAGTTGCTGACACTGTGGAAAACAAATGTAGGTATTGTTGTAAGTAAATACCCAATAAATACTTCAGAACCCAGTACAGCACCAAGACCATAATAACCAGCCACTAATTAAAACAAAAAAAGATCCTCATGTCAAGACAGGCTGCGTTCACACAGTGGAATCAGATGGCACCAACAGGCTAAATGTCTGCCAGACTGTCTTTACAACCCGGTCTTTAAACACAATTGCCTAAAAATGATTTACACTTTGGTGTATCTCCATCCTGAATAAAGCATGACTCGATTTAATATACAGCTAGCTATCAAACCAACAAAGAGCAAGACAACCTGTGTAAAGAGCAAGAGAACCTGATAAATAAAACAACAGGCATTGTCTGCATCCCCAATGGCATCCTATTCCATATATAGTGCACTACTTTGATCCAGGGCCCACTATCTAGGGAATAGGATGCCCTTTGGGCTGCAAACATTGCCTGTGACAACTCAGCAGATCAAAGCACAGAGCTTTGCAGTGTAAAATGAGATGAAGATCAAGTAGAAAGAGCTGGTACAGCAAACACAATATTCACTTATGGGCCACGTCCCGAGGGGAAGGAAATGTCCTCTGTGAAAAACAAGAGAGTTAACCTTTTAGATGTTCTACCTCTGTCGGAGTACTCAAATACCAAGACATACCAGGGTTTAATAGTGAATAATAATTTTTATTTTTTTCATTAATTTTTTATTGAACCTTTATTTAACGAGGCAAGTCAGTTAAGAACAAATTGTTATTTACAATGACGGCCTACACTTATTTAATGTGGAACTGTTTTAGGAAGACACACACGCGCGCACACACACACACACACACACACACACACACACACACACACACACACACACACACACACACACACACACACACACACACACACACACACACACACACACAACTCACACTCACGGGTGTCAATTACTGCTGGGAAACACTATGCCTTAATAGCGTAGCCACACTTCAAAAACACAGAGCACCATATCAACTTCTCTCCCCTTCCATTTTGGTATATCTCAGAGGCTACTAGAAACACTCCGTTCCATCAAAAAACACTGTGTTTTTTCCATGCATCCGGAATCAATACGCCCTTTTGTGTGGATTGTGGAAACCCCAAACTGGGGCTATCTCAGGGGCTGGTTCACCATCAAGTATGGCCGGCCTGTTCTCCTTGCCCGGCTGTGCAGCAAGAAGCGTTCTGCTTGCATGAGTGAGTGTCCTGGATAATTGCTCGTAGTGTGGTCTGTCTGACCGGTCGTACAGCTTCCAGGACTCAGCTGACAGCCATCCAACTCTCCTTCTTTCCCTCCTTCTCTTTCTCCCTCCCTCTCTTTCTCCCTCCATCTTTCTCTCTTTCTTTTGCACTTTCTCTTGCTTAACTCTCTCCATCTCTCGCTCTTACTCTCTCTCTCCCTCTTTTTGTTCTGGATTGTATCTCTCTTCCCCCTCTCTTTCTTTCCCTCTCTCCCCCTCTACCGGTCTCTCTCCCCCTCTACCTGTCTCTCTCCCTCTACCTCTCTCTCCCCCTCTACCTGTCTCTCTCCCTCTACCTCCTCTCTCCCCCTCTACCTGTCTCTCCCCCTCTACCTCTCTCCCTCTACCTCTCGCTCTCCCCCTCTACCTGTCTCTCTCCCCCTCTACCTCTACCTCCCTCTCTCACCCTCTACCTCCCTCTCTCGCCCCGTTCTCCCAGGTCCAGACCCCATCAACCCCAGTTCCATGCAGGGTCTTTTATTAGAGGCCATCACATTTTAATGTCACTGGGTATTTAGTCAGGGCCCGCTTGGCGAGACAAAACAAAACACACTTGTGCGGACAGGGGAATAATCAAGCACATGTATTCTTCTGTGTAGGAATGTAGGGGCTTGCAAATAGATGTCATGTAAAAGTAGGAGAAAGCATGAATAAAAGCACTTGGCCCAGCATGGGAAACTCAGAGGAGAGCTAAAAAAAGAACCCGTCAGGTTTTCTCTTCAATAGGAATTGGGGAAATCACATTCTATTACTCAGAGAGGGATAGAAAAAGAGAAGGGGAGAGTTCTCGTGGAGAGGAGGTCAAGAGACGAAGATAGGAATACCAGTGGAAACACTTGATTTGAAACACATGCACAAGGCATTGTTACATCGCACACAGCAAATGATCCTTGATTGAACAGGGCCATTTGTGCCCAGAGGAAGCCGGGACAAGTCTCAGCGTATGCCACTACTTCTACCTCTGTTGTGTCCCCTCTATTTACTTCCCCTCTCACAGGAAAACAGTTGTTTTTGTTCCATTAGGTGGAGAAACTGGTTCCTGCGGTCAAGAGGCAGGAGTTAAACGGGGTTGGATTGTGGTCGAGATAATTAAGCAAACCCTCAACTGTATTAAAGGGTTGTTTTTGTGTTAGTCCAGTGCCCCCCCCCCCCCCCAGTTTTCACTTTGTCATTGTGGGGTATTGTGTGTAGATTGATTTAGATTTATTTTATTTACTACATTTTAGAATAAGGCTGTAACATAAAATGTGGAAAAAGGGAAGAGGTCTGAATACTTTCTGAATGCACTGAATGTTGATGTCAACAGCTGAATTCTCCTTCAGAGGACTTCATGTATCGAGGTTATGATTGGTCCACTATGATGGGACAAAAATTGAAAGAGAGATCGAGAAAAATGGAAGAATAAAGGAGGGGGAAAATGATTCCATAATAAGCCACCAAAACAAAGGAATCCCCTCTGGAACAAAGTGTTATTCAATTGAAAGCACTCAGGTATTTTCTTAATTGACTTAAGCTGTTTACAGTTAATTATTTTAGTGCGAGCAGTTGACCTTCTCATTACACAGCGACCGTTAACATCGTATCACCGGGGGCCCAGTGCCAGTTGGAATCACACATCTGTGTGCCCAGGACGGGAGGTCTGTCTCCCCCTGTTAATGACAGGCCACTCAGCCTTATGGTTCTCTGGCTGCTGGAGGTGCACCTGTAGACTACTGAGGGGTAGATGTTAATGGTTTAAACCCCCCTCCCACCACTCTTCTTCAGACGTTTATTTCAAATGTGTATTAACAAGTGATACTACATGTATTATCTACTTTCAGTGAAACGCTTAGCATTGTTCTTCTAAAGGGAAGACATTTGTACACTATTTGTTATGCTACTGCATGTTATCCAGAGCCGACTCCACCTCCTGGTTTGCTGCACCTGTACAGACCACTGAACTACACCCATTAACAACTATGGTTCATTCTCAAGACGGAAGATTGTAAATAAAGAAATACCTGGATAGAGGTCAATGCAAATTAAAACAACTCCTGTCTATGAACATGAATGTCCGGGTCTGGTTCTAGGATTAGGTCAAGCTGAACCTGAACCTGAGCAGGCCTGGGTTGGACTGGGACAGGGTTGGGCAGTGTCAAGGCTCTCATGTGAGAATGTCCCAGCAGGAGGGCATTCCTTCCCTGGCCTCTCTCGCTCCTCCGTTCTGCCCCAGTAACCTGTGCATCTGTCTGTCAAGCCGGGAGCTTTCACCGACCAGATGAAGACTTGAGAAAAAATGTAGCCCCTAACAGCTGCTTACCGTAACAGAGGAACAGTGGCCGTCAAGAAGGGACTCTTTGTTTTTGCGAACTTGCGACAGAGCAGCGCGGGGCGGCCCGATGTCACATCACTGACCCAGTTGATACTCTGATCTCTCCTGGATTGAGGCAATAAGATAAAGAGTCCCTTGAGAACGACCAATATGGAAAAGGGCCAATCCTGCACCTCTGCGGAATGCTGTCTCATTTCCTGGAATACGAGTGTGCGTTTCATTCATCGAGACCGACTCCACAGCACGTAGGCCCTGAACTAGGCATTCTCCTGTCGTTCTGTTCAGAGGATTTATCAAGTTAAAAACAGATAAGATACACTGAGTAAGTGTGCTGACTGCGTAATGACTTCCTTTCTACACAGCTGAAAGGGACAAAGTGCCGACGCTAACTAAGGGAAAGAGAGGATGGTGGTTTTCACCACCACCAACTACTATAATACTGTAGGCTACAGATTAGACTATACATGACTAGGACTACTACAAGCTTTTCTACATAAACTACAATTGCATCTAGGCTTACTACTAATTGAAGTTTCCACCCTACAGTTTTATAAAGATAATCAACTCTATATATGGATTTTGCAAAACGTTACTTAAAGCTGGATGGGATTTGTACGGTGAAACGGACACATCCGTATATACTGTAATAAAAAACATGCATGATGCTGGATGCTCCTCTCTGTTTCAACATCCGAACAGAACCACTAAGGAGGAGTGGTGCTGTTTCCCAGATGTTAGCTTCAACACCTTTTACTTCTGGATTTTATTTAACAACAAATTCTTATTTACAATGATGGCCTACACAACGGTAGTCAACTAATACGAGTTAAAAACCCTGAGTTGATTTGGAACAATTTACACCAACAATCACCAGTGTTGGCCAATTATCTAGTATTTACAGTGTTAAAGAAACTAAAGGGTTGAAAAGCTAAGCAGCAACAGGACAATATAGACACGTATGGTTTTTCTGTGTACAACTGTTAGCCTATGACTCCCTGCTACACTTCTGCTCAAACATCTTTGTTAACTGATCTCTGCTTTGTTATTATATATGGATAAATAAATGTCCATTGGATCAAATTTCAGAGGAATTCGGCTGTCAGTTCTGGCCAAAATGGAAGCTGAACCAAAAGGGTGTTATTCCCAGGGTCTAACGTGCGGCACAATAAACATACTGTATTCTCTTCCTCCTCCTCTCTCTGGCGTGTCGGCACCCTTCCAGGACGTAAATGGGGCCTGTTTCTAAATCACATATTGGATTTCTCCTAAAGCTTGTAATCACATTAAGTTACAGACAAAATAAAGGGTGAAATCAAGGGAAAGAAATGCTCGGATGAAATGAATTCAAGACATCGGAGTGGCTTAGGAGACCAGAGATGAAGCACCTAATTGCAGTTCAACTTGGGATATTGAGAAATCAGTAATGGTATTTGTTTTCTTTCATAGCTGTAATTACCTACTTGAGAAGATTAATGGCAAAAAATAAAGATCTCTCTGCCAGTCAGTCAATTCTGCAATGAATTGACTCTTTTATTTGTTGTTGTAGAGTAGCAGAGCATGTTAGTGAATGAATGGTCCATACGTCTCATCCTCTAAGCAAGGCACTGAATTGAGTCAAGCTTGTGGGAAGTAATAACTTATTTCAGTAAAGAGATAACCCATACGGTCATCTTAGCACAGGTGTCCTGAAATGGCCTGGACACAGGACTATGTTGGAGCTGCAGAGGACAGTGATTTTAGCAGCAGCTCTGAATATCTGTTATCTAAGACAGGACAATAGAACTTCTACAAATCTGTCGGGGAGTCTCTTTTGCAGAGTGCCTCATGGAGAAAGACTCGTGTTTTATCTCCTGGGTTTTTCCTTTTCCACAGAGCTAGAGAGGGAGCAAAGAGCGGAAAGAACAGTCTGAGTTACCCTACCTGAGAGGAGAAGAGAGGAGGAAAGATGTGAGGAGGGAGAGAGTGAAGGAAGAGAGAGGAAAGGAGGGAGGAAAGAGGTGAAGAGGGAGGAAAGGAAAGAGTTGAGGAGGGAGAGAGAAGAGAGGAGAGAAAGAAGAGAGGAAAGAGGTGAGGCAGGGAGGGAGGGAGGAGGGGAGAGGAGGGAGAAGGAGGGAGGAGGGAGGGAGGGAGAGAGGGAAGAGAGAGAGGGAGGGAGGAGGGAGAGAGGGAAAGAGGAGGGAGAGAGGGAAGAGAGGAGAGGAGGGAAAGAGAGAGGAAAGAGGTGAGGAGGGAGGGAGAGAGAGGGAAGAGAGGAGGAGGGAGGGAGGGAGAGGGAGGGAAGAGAGGAGGGAGGGAGGAGGGAGAGAGGGAGGGAGAGAGAGGGAGAGAGGAGGAGGGAAAGGAGAGAGGAAAGAGGTGAGGAGGGAGAGAGAGGGAAGAGAGGAGAGGAGGGAGAGGAGAGAGGGAAGAGGGAGAGGGAGGGAGGGAGGGAGGGAGGGGGAGAAAGGGAGGGAGGGAGAGGAGGGAAAGAAGAGGAAAGATGTGAGGAGGGAGAGAGGAGGAGGGAAGAGAGGGAAAGGAGAGGAAAGAGGTGAAGGAGGGAGGGAGGGAGGGAGAGAGGGAGGGAGGGAGAGAGGAGAGGAGGGAAAGGGAGAGGAAAGGAGGGAGGGAGGGAGGGAGGGAAAGAAGAGGAAAGGAGGGAGGGGGAGGGAGGGAGGAGAGGAAAGAGGGAGGAGGGAGGAGGGAGGGAGGGGAAGAGGAGGGAGGGAGGAGGGAGGGAGAGGAGGGAGGGAGGGAGAGGGAGGGAGGGAGGAGGGAGGGAGGGAGGGGAGGAGGGAGGGAGAGGGAGGGAGGGAGGGAGAGGGAGAGGGAGAGAGGGAGAGGAGGGAGGAAAGAGAGAGGAAAGAGGTGAGGGAGGGAGGGAGGGAGGGAGGGAGGGAGAGGAGGGAGAAGAGAGAGGAAAGAGGTGAGGAGGGAGGGAGGGGAGAGGGAGGGAGGGAGGAGAGGGAGAGAGAGGGAGGAGAGAGGAAAGAGAGGAAGGGAGAAGGAGGGAAGAAGAGAGGAGGAGGGAGGAGGGAGGGAGGGAGGGAGGGAGGGAGGGGAGGGAGGGAGGGAGGGAGGGAGGGAGGGAGGGAGGGAGGAGGGAGGGAGGGAGGATAGGAGGGAGGGAGAGAGGAGAGGAGGGAGGGAGAGGGAGAGGGAGGAGAGGAAAGAGAGAGAGGAAAGAGGAGAAGAGGTGGGAGGGAGGGAGAGAGGGAGGGGGAGGGAGGGAGGGGAGGGGAGAGGAGGGAGGGAGGGAGGAGGGAGGGAGGGAGGGAGGGAGGGGAGGGAGGGAAAGAGGGAGGGAAAGAGGGAGGGAGGGAAAGAAAGGAAAGAGAGGAGGAAGGAAGGGAAGAGAGGAGAGGAGGGAAAGAGAGAGGAAAGAGGTGAGGAGGGAGGGAGGGAGGGAGGGGGAGGGAGGGGAGGAGGGAGGGAGGGAGGGAGGGGAGGGAGGGAGGGAAAGGGAGGGAGGGAGGGAGGGAGGGGGGAGGGAGAGAGAGCAAAGGAGGGAGGGAGGGAGGGAAAGAAGAGGAAAGATGTGAGGGAAGGAGAGAGGAGGGAGGGAGAGAGGAGGGAGGAGGGAAGAGAGGAAAAGAGGGAGGAGGGAGGGAGAGAGAGGAGAGGGAGGGAGGGAGAGGAAAGGGAGGGAGGGAGGAGGGAAGAGAGGAGGGAAAGAAGAGAGGAAAGAGGTGAGGGAGGGAGGGAGGGAGGTAGGGAGGGAGGAAGAGAGAGGGAAAGAGGTGAGGAGGGAAGGGAGGGAGGAAAGGGAGGGAGGGGGAGGGAGGGAGGGGGAGGGAGGGAAAGAAGAGGAAAGATGTGAGGAAGGAGAGAGGAGGGAGAGAGAACAGGAAGAAGAAAGGACATGAGATAGCAGAGGAGTGGAAAGAGGGATTAGTATTTTGTAGACATGACAAGGACACTAGGTTTTCCTGCAGACCGTATAGGTTTCCTTACAAAGGCAGCATTGTTCCTGTTGTCTGTGGGCCTGCTTGGCTAAAGAGGGATGGCATTGTGTTATCCTGTAATGCTACCTGTGATCTGATCAACGATAGTACTCCATGTTTGGTAAAGTTAGACATAAATATATCACAAATGCTATTAGGCCACCCGCGCCAGTCAATGTTGGCCTGCGTCCTGACGCGAGGACAGCGGGACCAAAGTAGAAACCACTTTATTTAAGACAGCATTCTGGGAGAAAAGGAGAACGAGGGAATGGGGTTATGAAGGGCGAAAAACACCCGTCGTAAAGTAAGTGATTCATGTCTCAGGAAAGAGTGCTGACATAATGCCAAGATGTGTAATTCCAGGTGTTCCCTCTTAGAAATCTATATGCAGCTATTAGAATTGAGTTGTTTCTGATAATCTGCTTGTTTCTTTGAATGTGTGGTCAAATAGAAAGGGATGATATTATAAATCTCCCCTCTTGCGTGTGCACACGCACAAACGCACGTACACACACACACACACACGCACAAACGCACGCACACACGCAAACGCACACAAACGCACACACACAAACACAAACGCACACACACACACGCACGCACAAATGCACACACACACACACACACACACAATCTGAAATGAAGCAGTCAGAAATCCTCACCTGAAACAGGCTTAGACATGACAGACAGGACACAATGTCTTCCTCTTACAGCCTGGAAACAGTCAGGAAGAGATGGTGGTCATGATACAGCAACAAATACATGATTGAGTAGACATTACCACTTCTGCCATCCAAACTACTAAATGCCCGTCTGCAATTACGTTCTCCATTGATGTTTCATGTTGAAAACAGTTTGACAAGCTGCACTGTAGAGCCATATTCTATAGTCAAAATGACAAAAGATGCTTCTGTATACAAATGCACATAAAAACAAAACATCTCCAAGACACAGAAAGTCAAGGATTTCATGTAGCATTAATGTGCATTTCTGGCATCTTAAAATATGTTCCTTTTTCACAGATCCCCCCCCAAAAAAACAGTATCATCAATGATATTTCACAATTACAAAACCCGTCTATAAATGAATGTACTATCAGCTGGCTCTCTCCCATTTCAGAGACAACACAACCACTAGAATATTATGACGTTTGTTTATTCACACATTTTTACATTTACAAATCTGCATATTATGTACATTCAGTAGTTGATGTTGTGGAAGACATATCCATGAGAGAGCTACATAGGAGGGACCAGTAGTTTCTCCTGACTGGGAAGAACTCGGGGGGGGGAGGGGGCTTTAGGTATCTTCCTGGTCAGATCCCATAGACCAGGGTATTCAACTCTGACCCTAATGGTTTTCTGTTCTACCTGATAATTCATTGCACCCACCTGGTGTCCCAGGTCTAAATCAGTCCCTGATTAGAGGGGAATCACCCACCTGGTGTCCCAGGTCTAAATCAGTCCCTGATTAGAGGGGAATCACCCACCTGGTGTCCCAGGTCTAAATCAGTCCCTGATTAGAGGGGAATCACCCACCTGGTGTCCCAGGTCTAAATCAGTCCATGATTAGAGGGGAATCACCCACCTGGTGTCCCAGGTCTAAATCAGTCCATGATTAGAGGGTAATCACCCACCTGGTGTCCCAGGTCTAAATCAGTCCCTGATTAGAGGGGAATCACCCACCTGGTGTTCCAGGTCTAAATCATTCCATGATTAGAGGGGAATCACCCACCTGGTGTCCCAGGTCTAAATCAGTCACTGATTAGAGGGGAATCACCCACCTGGTGTCCCAGGTCTAAATCAGTCCATGATTTAAAGGGAACAATGAAAAAAAAAGCAGTAGAACTGGCTTTGAGGTCCAGAGTTGAGTTTGAGGGCCATAAACCATGTAACCTGGCTGGGAAAAACTCAGGAGCCTTGGGTATCTTCCTGGTCAGATCCCATTGTCCAGGTAAAACTCCTAGCCCTGCAACATATTGCTTTGGGGTGATGTTTCCCCTAAGTAGAGATCTAGGATCAGCTTCCCCTCTTCAAATCCTAACTGTAACCAATACTGGGCGAAATGTAAAACTGACCCAAGATCAGTGACTAGGGGCAACTACACCCTACTCCCAACACAACATAAGACATGTATGAACTGTTCCCTGACTGTAAAGACCCAGAGTCTATTGAACCCCCCCCCCGAGGCTTGTGGAGGCACACAATGCAGGGTGGTGTTCATTACGTACCAAACTGAAGAAAATGGACTCAAACAGGGATGGACTACTTGGACTTGTCCAATAAGAAACACACATTTTTGGTTTCTGTCAGAAATCATATTAAAAAACTTTCCATTGCATGCCCTAATGAACAAGACCCAGGATATGCTGTGAATCACATACAACAATCTCTCTCTCTGCTCACTGTATATAAACAGTCTGTCATACAAAATGTTTTTTAAAATCCAAAATCAGAAAGACATTAAACCACAGGAAATGCAACTGAAGTGTGGTTGTGGGAGGAACAACTAGTGACAGAACTAAAAACTAACTCTAGAATTAGTCTACCTGTCAGCTTAAATTCTGTGATTTGGCCCAAGAGTTTTTCCTGACTACATGACTTGGCCAGGAAAACCTTGGGGCGCTAGTTATGGGCTAAAATATCAGGGGTGTAGTCATTAGTCCAAACAGTGAAAACCAGAGTTTCTATTGGACAAATTCAGCTTGGTCCCTCCCCGTATTGTTCCTTTTTGCAACAGAATCGGCATAATGAATACACCCCAGCCCATGGTTTTTCCTTGTCAGGCAGATGGTTAGAAAAACACTTGTCCATATCTATGATGCTGATCAATAGCAAGCGGTGTTATATATATATACATACATACAGTACCAATCAAACGTTTAGACACACCTACTCATTCTTTATTTTTACTATTTTCTACATTGTGGAATAAGTGTTAAACAAATCAAAATATATTTTATATTTGAGATTCTTCAAAGTAGCCACCCTTTGCCTTGATGACAGCTTTGCACACGCTTGGCATTCTCTCAACCAGCTTCACCTGGAATGCTTTTCCAACAGTCTTGAAGGAGTTCCCAACTATGCTGAGCACTTGTTGGCTGCTTTTTCTTCACTCCGCAGTCCGACTCATCCCAAACCATCTAAATTGGGTTGAAGTCGGGTGATTGTGGAGGCCAGGTCATCTGATGCAGCACTCCATTATTCTCCTTGGTCAAATAGCCCTTACACAGCCTGGAGGTCTGTTTTGTACCTTCTGTATACCAACCCTACCTTGTCACAACACAACTGATTAGCTCAAACACATGAAGGAAAGAAATTCCACAAATTAACAAGGCAATGCCTTGTTGAAATGCATTCCATGAAGCCTAATGAAGCTGGCTGAGAGAATGTGAAGTGTGCAAAGCTGTTATCAAGGCAAAGGGTGGCTACTTGGAAGAATATCAAATATATTTAGATTTAACACTTACTGGTTACTACATGATCCCATGTGTCATTTCATAGTTTAAAAAAATTGTGTTTTACCCCTTTTTCGTAGTGTCCAATAGTTTTTTTTAGTAGCTACTATCTTGTCTCATCGCTACAACTCCCGTACGCGCTTGGGAGAGACGAAGGTTGAAAGTCATGCGTCTTCCGATACACAACCCAACCAAGCCACACTGCTTCTTAACACAGCGCCATCCAACCTGGAAGTCAGCCGCACCAATGTGTCGGAGGAAACACCGCGCACCTGGCAATCTTGGTTAGCGTGCACTGCGCCCGGCCCGCCACAGGAGTCGCGATGAGACAAGGATATCCCTACCGGCCGAGCCCTCCCTAACCCGGACGGACGACGCTAGGCCAATTGTGCATCGCCCCACAGACCTGGAATGAGTAGGTTTGTCCAAACTTTTGACTGGTACTACATATATACACCACACACACAAATAAAAACAAACTCCTTTCATTAACTAAGGATGGAGGATCAACCTGCATTTCAACATTTCTACCAGTTGGTTAAGGTAGGGGTAGGCAACTCAAACCGCGGGCAGATTTTTGTCGGAGCGGATGGTCGCAACGTCAGAACATATTTCTAATAATTTGTGCACTGCAAATTGAACACAACTAATCCCAAAAATAAATCGTTATTTTCAAGTACAATTTCATACCTTGAGACACAATCATTTATTTATGGAAATACTTTAACTGATTTCCTAAATTAAATTTGTTTTTAGCTGAATTCCAGTTGATTTGTCTTTTTTGACCCAAAAGGAAAATCCTGAGGGCTCGCGGCCCTGTTGCCGACCCCTGTTTTAAAGTCTCTGCAACAGAATAATGTGCTGTCGAAAAGTATTCAAAGTGAATTAGAAAAGTCTGCGCTTATAATTCAAATCAAATCTAAGGTAGGGAGCAGAGTACTGCCGTTTGACCACAGGCCAGATGCAAATTAAACAAAACATTGCATCAGCAAGAGGAAGACCTCTACCACCTCTTTATGTCTGTTCAGAATTACAACGCAGACATCACTTTGAAATGTTGGCCAAAAAACTATGCAAATACTGTCTTTGAAATCATGCAAAAATCTATGGAAACACCATTCATTAATATCAGTGACAATCAAAGTGATGGGGAAAAAATCTTAACACAAATGTGAACAAATATGATTTAAAAACAGGGCCATTGACATTTAAACACAAATTCACTTATTTTATTCTTAACCCAATACCCGTTCCATCTCCCACAAAGTAAAAATAATTAACTAAATATTCAGTTTCAAAAATACACGTGCGTATCTTCTAAAACTCTTAAAAGACACGCCAACACATAGAAAACCAACACATGGGTCACATCAACAGCACACAATACCATCCAACAAACTCCAAATACATTAATACAAGAGATCATCGCTTAAATAATTCTAGAAAAATATCTGCTGTACATATATGACATTTATTTACATAGTTTTTTTAAAAACGATGTTTTGTCTGTACATGGTAACCATTGCAGACAGACTTCACCGAGCCGTGCTGGATGACTCATCCTGTGAACACCTACTAGAAATGTGGGAAACTCAGGCCTTCCCTCTACTGAAAACCCTCCTCAGTATCACTCACTTGTGAATCCTTCAATAAATCAGGTCAAAACGGGTCTACTTTAGCCAACTCAAGCTTGAGTTAACTCAACACTGAGCTTTTGTAATACTTGAATAATTAAGAGGTTTTGATAACCTGATTATTTGAAATGCTGTATCACAAGATTGACCCATTCTGCAACAAGTTTTACACATAAAAAAAGACTGTCAGTCTGACAAACCTTTCTCTCTCGTGCTCAACTTGCCCAGATTTACCAAAGCAAAGAAATGTTGGCGTCTTCATGAAAACTAATAGGAACACTTCATCTCCACAAAAACAATCATTGGCTTGATGTGGACTGAAATCTGACATACATTATGGGTAACAAGACAGCAGCGAATCGCCGGTCATCTCATTTCTATCAAAACAAGCTTTATTCCACAACAGGAAGTAGGACTGCACCCCTTCACCAACCATTCATCATGATTGAAACAAAGCCCTACTTGAAACATTGCCACCTGTTCCCATCCATCCAATTCAGTCGTCCATCCAAAGACGTAATGCTGCTAACGCGGTTCGAAACACGGTCGAGAGAGAAAGATCCTCCGTCTCCATCCGGCAACGTGTTACAAAGTGACCTCTGGAGGTTGTACAAAAACCTGGTCCTCCACCTCCTCCAGGCTTCAGACAACGGAAGGTAGCACAATGCTTGCATAGTCTGATGAAAGGAGAGAACAACGTTCTCCGTCTGCCTGGTTCGTGTGGTATATAAAAAACAAAACTCTTGTTATCACACATTGTCAAACTTGTGTTTTAGGTAGTCTTTCATGACCTTGGCAATGGGCAGGTCCTCCAGAAACGTCAAGCTCTGGAGACCTATGTGATGCCGGATGTTTATCCGACACATGTCCTGCAAAGTCCTGGGTTGTCCTGAAAAGATACAACACATCTGTTAAAGAGATCAAAGCAGATCGCCCTTTTCCACAACAGGACAGTAAGAACAGCTCATTCTACCAATGGTGTGTATGAAATAAAAGGTTGAAGTTAAGCGTGTTTTCATAACTAATCTTGCACAAAAGACTGAGGATGTACAAGGTGAGCAGAAGACTGGACGTCCCGCTGTTACAGGAGAGCCAGGGTGAGTCAGACAAGCATGTCTAGTGCCAATTAGCTGCTTTCACTTTGATTCATGACGTTTGACTCTGAAACAAGCAGCTGGTCAGTAAGCTCCCTCTCACTGGGACTTTAGATTATTCCACACTTCAAATGGGACAATAATGAGCCTTTCAAAACATGTTTCCCAAATGATCAGGCAGCTCAAGGCCAAACACCCTCTTATTGGCAGTTTTAAAATGTTTAGGAATCTATTAGCATCCAGGAAGCTAGCTCTGGAGTGTTATCAGTCTAATGGGGTTAGAGAAAAAATTAAATCTCTCTCACACAAGGGCAGGATCCAACCCAGCTGGATGGCCTCTCTCCCTGTCACCACAACCATACTGTCGTCTGTCCCTGTCACCACAACCATACTGTCCTCTGTCCCTGTCACCACAACCATACTGTCCTCGTCTGTCCCCGTCACCACAACCATACTGTCCTCGTCTCTCCCAGTCACCACAACCATACTGTCCTCGTCTCTCCCCGTCACCACAACCATACTGTCCTCGTCTCCCCGTCACCACAACCATACTGTCCTCGTCTCTCCCCGTCACCACAACCAAACTGTCCTCGTCTCTCCCCGTCACCACAACCATACTGTCCCTGTCTCTCCCCGTCACCACAACCATAGTCACCACAACCATACTGTCCTCGTCTGTCACCACAACCATACTGTCCTCGTCTCTCCCCGTCACCACAACCATACTGTCCTCGTCTCTCCCCGTCACCACAACCATACTGTCCTCGTCTCTCCCCGTCACCACAACCATACTGTCCTCGTCTCTCCCCGTCACCACAACCATACTGTCCTCGTCTCTCCCCGTCACCACAACCATACTGTCCTCGTCTCTCCCCGTCACCACAACCATACTGTCCTCGTCTCTCCCCGTCACCACAACCATACTGTCCTCGTCTCTCCCCGTCACCACAACCATACTGTCCTCTCTGTGTGTCTGCAGTCTCCAGAACTAAGCTGTCCTTTCCTTTCTCCAGGTGAAACTGAACTAAAATCTCAAACCGGTGCGACAGCACGGCACAGTGGTAGTGCTTTCTCCACTCTTCAACTATAGGCTACCCCTTCATCCACATTCCACACTGTCTAAATAAAGACAAATCATATGGAAGATGAGTAACACTTCTCCTTTACAACCAAAGGCTTCAAGACAATCATTTATAGACTACAGGTGAAATATCAGTGTTGGTGAACCAACTTCAGCCAAGGTAAGTGTGAAATAATGTTTGGTTGTATTTCAACTTTTAAAAGACATTCTGGTTTCCATTTCATCTCTGTACATCTATCTAGTTGAGATGTCAGTGTTGGCAGCGACAGCCCTGGATGTAGCTAGGGGGCCGACGCTCTGCTCCCCAACCAACCCACCTGAGAAACAACCTACGGAAAACACCACACATCTATGGCATAATATACAATGAGCTTCATAAGAGCTGGGTGCCATTCATCCTTCAACAAGGCCCTGCTAGCCGCAGCAGATGGGTTCACCCACTGAGGTAGTCAGTGTAATCAATAAGGGGGGATATGTGATCTGGCTGATCGTTTGCTATGGTCTGAATGAATAGAGGGGTCTGACTTCACATGGCTGTCAGTCTGAAATAGCACAGCAGGTCTTCGTCCCAAATGGCCACCCCATTCGCTACATAGTGCACTACTTTTGACCAGAGCCCTATGGGGAATATACAGTATAGGGTGCCATTTGGGAGCAGCCCAGAGCTCTTTGATATCTCCATATCAAAGTTCAGTGAGAAACACAGAGGAATGCAGCAGGGCATTGTGCCTCTCTAAAATGATTTCTGCTTCAGGTAACATCGTGCCACCCCCCCCAACAGAAGACTGGTCATTATAAAACCATGACAACGCTCCCTGTCCCTATGTTTCTGGAGGTTCTTTTTCTCCTCTCAACTTACAATCTCGCTCCAACACTTCCTGAAACAGACTTGAAGCGTTTCCATCGCCCGGTCCTGTTTTGACTTCATGTTTCTGTTCAGGTTCATAGAAAGCCCTCATTTACTTTACTGGTCTGATGTGCACAAATGTTTTTGACAACCAACAACGAATATGTTAAGTTGTATTGATACATTGGCAATTATATTTAACTCATCTTCGGATGTTCATTTTAGGGCGTCATCGTTCTGCCTGTCTGATAAAGCAATCTAGGGGAAACGCTGAGTCCCAGTCAAGCCATGACATTATATTAAAAGCAGTGTTTATATCCACTAGCGATACGTTACCAGTACTGCTAACAGCCCAGTGTCCCCAGACGGTGCCCCTCCCAAGACTTACTGGTGACCTCCTGTAGGAAGTCCAGGCAGGGCCGGCTGATGCCCGACATGCTCGACGACACCGCCACGGGAGTCTGGCCCTCGTAGTTCCTTGTGTTGGTGTCGGCGCCGTACTTGTAAAGCATCTGAGCACACAGCACGTCGTCTCTTAGTGCCGATAGGTGCAACGGGGTCTGCCCGTCCTCGAGGCGACCCAGGTTAGTGTCCGCACCCCGCTGCAGGAACATACGACAGTAGGAATGATTCCCCTTGATGACGGCGTAGCGCAGCAGGAAGCCATTTTGAATGTCGATGTTGGCGCTGTGGTCCAGCAGGATTCTCACGCAGCTGGAGCGCTCACGGATGATAGCGAGTTGGAGGGGCGTGGTGCCCTTGTCGCTGAGGGGATCCACCTCGGCACGGAACTCAAGGAGGAGCCGCACGAAAGAGTCGCGGCCATAGTGGGCAGCCACATGCAGCGGCGTCCAGCCATCGTTGCTCTTGGCATTGATGATGTCGCTGCGGAAGTCCGACTCCAGCATGAGGCGGGCGATGCGCGCACGGCCGTGCATGGCGGCATAGTGGAGCGCCGTGAAGCCGCCGATGAAGTCCTTTACTGTGGGGTCAGCTGCGGGGGAGATAGACAGGGGACAAGGGGGGGGGGTGAGGGGAACTGTCTTCTACAGGCTCTTTATTACAACAGAAAATGGCACATTCAGTTAAAACACTAACAAATAAAAATCAGAGAGAGAGGAGAAACAAGAGGATGGATTATTGAGTGACAGCTGCGTAAAACATTTTAGGGACAATCTGCAATTACTACATCCATTTCTGAACTTAAATTAATTATATGTTTCCATTGATTTTTGAAGAATATAACTTATGCCTCATGAGCGCAGTTCAACTATCATACCTCATCAGAACCAATAATATAAGCTTGTTTTACTCCAATGTTTGTAAACAAAGTAAATGTAAACAATCGCTACACAGCCTAAAAAAAATGGTTTAAACTATACTTTGATATGACGGACGGTCAGTCCTTGCATCCATTGCTCCGTCTATGAATTTGAGGGTGGTTACAGTTCAACAGTCCCACCTCTCAGCTTTTTACCAAAACAGGAGTGGGGATTCCACTGTGTTATTATTTCATCTGCTGATTGCCACTTTAAAGTCTGCTGTGGTGTGAAAGGAAAGAGTGGGCAGGCAGATGCTGGAGCATTAGAACAATTAGCATCAGTGAGACATTAGAGTGTGAAAGCGGGGTCAGGGGTTAAAGTCCTGCTATTTCAATTAGCCAAGGCCGAGAGTGCAGGTAATGACCACGTCAGTGTCTGCTAGGGCCTAGGCTAAATCCAGAGTGGAATTTTCCATTCAAACAGCCTTGTTAAAAATGACTGGCTCCCCTCTCATCCAACATAAATCCATTAGGTAGGCTGTTTGACTGACCAGCAAAGAGATTATTTTTAGCGTATCGTTAAATTATTTTAGACAATTAAGTCAAGGGTAACAAAATACTCTCTTGCTTTGTTGGTTATGCATACATTTCAACAGTCTAATTTTTCTGCGCATAATCCAGAATAAACCCTTGACTCGTCCAATGAGCTCTTCAGAGAAAACAGTTACTGAGAGACTTGGTCTACAGCGCCCTCTGGACTTGATGTAATGATCACTGCATCCACATGATTTGGAATCAAAATCTGTACACATTTTAATAGTGTTAAATAAAAACAATAAATGACTGCAACACTTTTCCATCATAATTTCACAAAATGAACATGATTTTCACTCTGCTCAGAAGCATAATGTTAAACTGCTATAGGGTAAAGTTTCCTCTAGGTTCAGATCTAGGATGAGCTTCCCCCTCCCCAGTCCTAACCTTAACCATTAGTGGGGAAAATGCCAAACCGAACCAAGATCAGCATCTAGGGGCAACTTCACCCTACAGCCTATATACCATGTTAGAATGACCTGGGAGTGAAGCTGTGGAGAAGATAAACTGCTGCCATTCCCAGACTGGTTATATACTGCCATCTATAGACCAACAATTCAAAGGTGGAGTTTGATTCAGGTTGCACTGTCATGGTGCACCAATATGAAATATATCTCAAACAAACAGCACATGTGAAAGGATAATCATTATGAACAAATATGTGATTAGATTACTGATATAAAGCCACTGAATGGATGCATGTAGCATCATATGGCAGACCCTTGATGTGTGACAACCATTTCCTCTGCTAGTCTCCTTTTCTTTGTGAACATGGATTCTGACAAATCCTTTCACCGACCTTGTCACCAGGCCAGTTGTGAAAAGTCTTTCCACCCATCTCTACTGACACTTCACCTCCATTGGTTTCAATTTAGCCATGACTATAACCTCGGGGGCTTTTTGAGCTCTGCCAAGGAAAAAGAACGAAGGCGGAACACTGCATTCAACATGTGACAACAGCACAGAAGGCTGCTAAAGGGAGGACGGCTCATAAAAATAAATAATGGCTGGAACGGAGCAAATGGAATCCAACACATGGAAACCATGTGTATGATACAATTCCACTGACTCCGCTCCAGCTATTAGTAGGAGCCCGTCCTATCCAATTAAGGTGCGCCCAACCTCGTGTGGACCAAAACCCCAGACCCCCGTATTCACCTCCGTGCTCCAGGAAGACCCGGACACATCTCTCCTTCCCCTTGGCAGCGGAGAAGTGGAGCAGGGTCCACCCGTTGGCATCACGGATCTTCGGAGAGTAGCCTTGCTCCAGCATCTTCCTGACAGTGTACACATCCCCCGCTGCCACTGCAGCCTGGAGCAAAGACAGTACAAACCAAGAGCATTAGCATTCATCTTTAGCATAAGCAGTCATTTACCAGTGGGAAATGCTAACAGTAGAGTAGACCATCTTGGTATTAAGTGTCTTTGCCTGTATCTGCAGCTCCTCTTGAAGCTCGGGGTTCCTTCTACAGTGATGGTTCAGCATCCTGTTACATCTCGTAAGGGGAGGGGTCATCCACACCTAGTCCTCTGTCTGGAGAGTTGAGACAGTAAACACATAAGCTGCATCACTTAATTTGGGTTATTAGTCAAAAATAGCTAGGCCTTCGTTTTGATAACAGTACATCATCATGGATACATTTGTGTTATTGGTATAAATCAGCTGACTATACATTAGCAGGTTTTCTAAATCCAACTGTTCCGCTGGGATCAAAAGCCGTTGCACATTCTAGTTCTAGCACATCTCATTCAACGAACCAAGTGCTTGAGGGGTGCTTGAGGGGTGCTCGGGTGGAATAGAGGAAATCTGTTAGACAACTGGGGGTCCCCACTGCACTATACCACAGTGGTCACCAGCTCTGGTGATCAGTTGAAACAGGTAGGCTATTTGATGCTTGGCAGGAACCAGGGTTGGTGACCACCGCAGCACCACTTCTAGGTGCGCATAACACTTGTATACTTTATGGACCCTATGGTATTCCATACTGAACAGCAGCAGATAGATGTTCACCTTTTGTCAAGCTTGATTATGTAGTTAAGACAATTTTCATGTGTCTCTCTTGCGCAACAGTACGACAGACAGATAAGAACTCCACTCAAATGGATTGTGGGCTAGCACAGACTCTGAAAAAAAACCCAAAGACAATTTAATGAGTGTTCACATTCATCAGTTTATATTACCCAATAGAAGGCATTAAAAAACATACTGCATTGACAATCATAACATTATGACAGCAACTGAGAAATGGGAATAGCTAAACATTTCACATAAATGTAATGTTAGCTATACCTGCAGCTAGCTTCTATCCAAATGGGATGGCGGTATGATAGCTATAACTACCTAGATAACGTTGAATGTAAAAACAAGCAAGCTAGTAGGCTAATTGCTTACAATACGATACAAACAAAAGCTAACTAGTAGAGCTTACTTGCTAACAGTTAGATTGCTACCTGTATTGGAAGCTCGGCTGCTGCCTTTCGTCTTCCAAATTAGGGCAATGTTGTAGCTATAGCGGTGTTCTTTAAAGCTAGACTAGACAATGCATTTCAGACAAAGTTTAATTTAAAATAATCCACAGCAACCTAGTTATCCAAGTAGCCATTGGCCAGCTAATAGTTAGCTAACTATGTACTCAAACAATGGAATGTTAGCTAACGTTAGCTAGCTAGTACTGCGACCCCAACTTGTTCTACTCCTTTCTGACTTATTTTAATTATATATCTACATGCCCACAAACTACGGCATGATACTACGGTACACTGCGCTTATATATTGCTATATATACACACAATTCCCTTTTAAGGAAGAAATTAATCGATCAACTACTGCTGGTTAGCAATTAGCCTAAATCGTTACCCAGTTTTTCAAGCTACTAGGAATGCATTGGATTTCAGAGTTTTAAAACATTTGTAACAATTTAATAGCTATGTGAACATGTGCACGACTCGAGAAGGCAACCATACTTCAACTACACAAGGTAGGTGTTAGCTAGCTTTGATGAATTAATGCATTATTCTTACTTAAAATAAGAAGCTAGCAGGCTTGCTAGCCATTCTCCACCGATGCGAACACCCAATTTCAACGGGCTTGTTTTAGCCAATCAGGCACAAGGAGCGAGGAATTTGAGCTGTCAAATCAGCATCCTTCTGCAAAACTTTATGAACTTCAGTCTGTTTAGCTCGATTTCTAACAAAGTAGGCCAACGGATTCTATGGCTATAATTCTTCTCATTGTTAACACAATAGAATGAGTGAACTCCTTCCCAATTTTCCACGAAATGTTATCGCACGCTATACTTCCGTGTTCAGTCACGTGGTGCACTGTCTGTACACAACACAGCCAGAACCTAAAATTAAGATAATACTTTAAAAAATAAAATTACAAATTGATATTTTAAATACAATATAGACTAAATTGGTCATTTTCGGTCCAGAAACGTTAGGATGTACGACAACATTTAAAGTGTTTAACTGTACATTATACATCGCACTACAAGTCACAGCATGCAACGCAAACCAAACAGGAAGAGATGTTAACAATTATTGTTTCGAGATGGTCGGCGCAAAGTCGAAGAATGCTTATTTTTCAAAAGATAAATTAATTGCGGCGGGATATCATTTTAATATTCAGTGTTGCGCTATACAAAAGTGTACAGAAAACATGTATAATACCATCCTTGCAATTTATTTTATGCACGCTTAGTAAAGTGTAGAATGTGGTTCGCGTGGCAGAAATCTAATCAAAATCCGAAAAACTCTGTGCTACTTTTTCTTTTTTTCAGATTGACCATTGCCAAGACCCCCGTGATCATTGAAAACCCAAACGCTGTGTCAACATGAATGAACAATTTCATGTCCTAAATGATGCTTACAGAAGTTTATTGTTGAGAACATCACCCAGCAAAATGAGTAGCCATGAGTTGGCATCCTCCATGTTCACATGTGTATGTGAACTGACTCTTGATGCCAGTGATGGTTATCATTCTCAGCATCAGGACCAGTCCAGAGATCTCCTAACGTCCTCCAAATATTCTCCAAACCCAAATGGAACTGAACTGGCTTGTCTTGTGTTGACTCTGGTGGAGAAAATAAACTCCAAGCTGACATCTCAACAACTGTCTCAAGAAACCAGCCTTTACTTCAAAGATGTTTCTACAGTATTATTCCAGCATATGGATTTTATGTCCAAACTTGTGAGTTTGGTTTCCTGCATATAATTGGAAAATATATTTGTATTGTCCTTTGGTTTGTTTATAGTAATAACATTTTTGTTTCCACCTCCCACAGGTTCACCTTGCCTGCTGCAAGGACAGGTTGCTGTCTCATCTAGCTGCAAAGAGTGTATCCTCCTATGTTATTTTTGAGCTGCGTTGCTTTGTGAGTTTTCTGATTGCTCTCATATCTTGTGTGATTTATGACTATATTGTATTGCATAGTCAAGTAAGTTATATTGAATACTAGTCAAGTAACTCTTGGAGTTCTGTGTGCATCAGACAGTCTCACATTAGAGAACCCAAATCTGTCACCTGATACTGTAAAATCCTATTCACACACAGGCCTACCAGGCTTTATTTAAGCAGATCCTTACATTCAGTTCTCTCTTTTTTTAACTAGAATACAGTCAACCAGATTTGGGAATGGAAGTGCTTGCAAGTGCTCCAGAACCCTTGCTCTGGCAACGAACTGGATGCATGCACATGGTCACTTACCACTGTCCTGAAAGCAGTTCTAAAAGAAACATCAGAATATAAACCTGGTATTGAAACACAATTCATCCATCAATTGTATCAACATGTGTCTTTTATTTGACTCCAAATAAGTTCCACTTGGTGCCAAAACCTATGTATTTACCATGTATTTACGTGGTAGTTAGGCCACATAGGCTGGAATAGTGTAACTACAGTGTGGCTATGAGTGTTGACATTGTAATTGTATTCTACCTACCTATGCATCTTCCATGTCAATACAATGTACATTGGTTTTAGCCACAGTGGGGCCTTCTCTTTCTTTTCCCCTCAGGGACTGTGGAGAAACTTCTTGCCACATTCGACACAGCTCTCACTGCTGCTTACTCCCAGCTTGTCCCTGTAGAGAGTCTGGGCCATGGGAACTCTGCGTCATACCCCAGTAGTAACACGGCAGACTGGGCTACAACTCTGACTAACCTCCTAGACTTACTGGAAGTGCTCACTGCAGCCAGGTTCAAACTAAGCACCACCAGTGTCTGTTTCACCAGCTCAAGGCTCTCCCTCGTACAGGCATCGGCGCTACTGCGGATAGTCGACTCTCATGTCCACTACTTTGTGAAGAAGCAAGTGCTTCTGCTTTTAAAGAGGATTCTCCTTCAGAAGGCAGGCGAGGACATGGGTTTTGGCGAGGCGTCCTCCCTAACGCATGGAGATGATCACATGACCAGTGACATTCTTACACTGGCTGATGATGTGTTGCAGGCAGTGCACACTGATTGGTTACAGTGTGTTCCAGTGGAGTCGGCGGCCATTTTCTTTGGAGGGACAGGCCAATCGTGTGGAGGGAGCAGTGATGCGTTCGATCATGTGATGCTGAGGGCTGTTAGTCTAGTTGTGCTCAAGTCACTGGAATACAAAATCCAATCCGCTGGTGGGAAAGGTAATATAGGACTATTTGTAAATGTTATTAACCATATCTACACTAGGCACAACGTTTATTCTACCTTAAAGGTAGACTCAGAGCAGCACCGCAGATATTGAGAAGAGAGACATGCAATAATTCTCTCTCACACAGTCATACACAGTATCTGAGCATGTGCATGTGTTCACTTTGCTCTGTTTGAGCGTGGTAGCCACGGTACCAAAACAGCGATGTTGAGCCTCGTGGAAGTTGTTGCAGGAATTGACCCACTATGCTGTTTACTTTCTGCATCTGTCATATCGCTGAGTCCAACTTTAACATGACTAGTTTCTAAAGCTCAAATAATCAGAAGGAGAAAAACATCATGATGACAGGAACGATAATTCAGACAGAAGTATGCAATAGGGGGCAATGTTTCCCAACACATAACACACAAGAACAGTATTTCACTAAGTATTGTCTCTCTCAAGGCAAAAGTTCCTCAGGACCCCTAACCTCAGGTCTAGAATCAGATTACCCTACCGAGATCCAAACCTTAACCATTATGGCTGTGAAAATATCTGATCTGGAATCATTGGGTAGAGGCAACTTTTACCCACTCTGACCATTCACTTGTCTCTGGTCCCACAGGTGTATGCAATACCATAGGCATCCATGGCTATTTAAGTGCGTTGCTGCTGTTCCTGAGGCAGCGTGGGGTCCAGCTGAAGCAGGGATCTCACTCCTGCTGCTGGGTGTCCTTGGTGTTTGGAGAGCAGGACGACGACATGATGGAAGCAGCAAAGGCTTTACTCCTACTATACCTCCATCACAGGTACCATACAACCTAATACATACCTTCATTCTGTTTTTTATTTCACCTTTATTTAACCAGGTAGGCTAGTTGAGAACAAGTTCTCATTTACAACTGTGACCTGGCCAAGATAAAGCAAAGCAGTGCGACAAAAAACAACACAGAGTTACACATAAACAAACGAATAGTCAATAACACAATTTAAAAAAATACAATCAATAGGCCAAATAAGCGAAGTAATTACAATTTAGCAAATTACCACTGGAGTGATAGATGTGCAGATGATGATGTGCAAGTAGAAATGCTGGTGTGAAAAAGAGCAAAAAAAAGTATATAAAAACAATATGGGGATGAGGTAGGTAGTTGGATGGGCTATTTACAGATGGGCTGTATACAGCTGCAGTGATCGGTAAGCTGCTCAGATAGCTGATACTTAAAGTTAGTGAGGGAGATATTAGTCTCCAGCTTCAGCGATTTTTGCAATTCGTTGGCAGCAGAGAACTGAAAGGAAAGGCGGCCAAAGGAGGTGTTGGCTTTGGGGATGACCAGTGAGATATACCTGCTGGAGCATGTGCTACGGTTGGGTGTTATGGTGACCAGTGAGCTGAGATAAGGCGGAGCTTTACCTAGCAAAGACGTATTGATGACCTGGAGCCAGTGGGTCTGGCAACGAATATGTAGCGAGGGCCAGCCAACGAGAGCATACAGGTCGCAGTGGTGGGTGGTATATGGGGCTTTGGTGACAGATGGCACTGTGATAGACTGCATCCGGTTTGCTGAGTAGGGTGTTGGAGGCTATTTTGTAAATGACATCGCTGATGTCGAGGATCAGTAGTATAGTCAGTTCTACGAGGGTATGTTTGGAAGTGTGAGTGAAGTAGGATTTGTTGCGAAATAGGAAGCCAATTCTAGATTTCATTTTGGATTGGAGGTGTTTGATATGAGTCTGGAAGGAGAGTTTACAGTCTAGCAAGACACCTAGTTATTTGTAGTAGTCCACATATTCTAAGTCAGAACCGTCCAGAGTAGTGATGCTAGTCGGGCGGGCCGGTGTGGGCAGTGATTGGTTGAATAGCATGCATTTAGTTTTACTAGCGTTTTCAGAGCGGTTGAAGGCCACAGAATGAGTGTTGTATGGCATTGAAGCTCGTTTGGAGGTTTGTTAACACAGTGTCCAAGGAAGGGCCAGATGTATACAGAATGGTGTTGTCTGCGTAGAGGTGGATCAAGGAATCACCCGCACAAGAGCGACATCGTATATACAGTGAAAAGAGTCGGCCCAAGAATTGAACCCCGTGGTACCCCCAAAGAGACTGCCAGAGGTCCGGACAACATGTAGCGAGGGCTGAAACACTGGCTGATGGCCAAAAGGCAGTATTTCTATGTGGCTTTCTTTTAGATGAATTCTGAATTGCAGTTTTGTCAGTGGTTGGTTTGATTCTGCTTATGAAAATCTGACATTTTGATATCTCTGACTATCTAAGATCAGTCACCCACATAAAGGAGTAGGTTGAGAACCTGATTGGACCAATTTCCCAGACACTGGACTAAAAACAATGCTCAATGCAAATGCTGGCAAATCCAGGATTAGTCTTATTTTGTGTCCGGGAAACAAGCCTATTATGTCCTTGAGATGTCTGACTCTTCTGTCTGTCTTCCTACAGAGTGTCGTCTGACCTGGAAGCTGATGCTGTGTGTGTTGTCGGCGGCAACCCCCACTGTCACTTTCTCTTCCTCCTCCGCAACATCTCCTTCGACCACAGCATTCTCCTCGATTTCCTCATTTCAACGGAAACCTGCTTCCTCGAGTACTTTGTCCGTTACCTAAAACACCTCCGGGACGACTGGGAAGGCTTCCGAACGGTCTGTCAGAAGATAGATGGGTCGGACCGGTGTAAACTGAGCTGGAAGATTAGCCAGAAAGACGATCAACTATTGGACAACCTGAGAGAGGAACTCCAGCAGTCGTTGTGTGCCTCTCGTGGAAGCGTGTCTACTTCCAGCCATTCTGGAGGATCAGTTACCATCGTGGACCCAGAGCCAGCTCCCTGTCTGCAGCCCAGCTTGTGTCTGCCTTCAGGGAGTGCAACTGCCCTGGCCTCTACTCCCCCTCTCCGTCTGGTGGACTACGGCAGCTCAGAGGAGTCTGAGACTGAGGACGGTGACCTCCCATCAGGCCTTACACAGGATAGGCTACACAGCGACTCTGTGGTTCACACACACAACAGCCACTCTTTTGATAGGACTGTTATGTGTCTGACAGAGCTCAGAGTGGTGGTGACTAGACTGCAGAGGAGGAGTCTGTTCCCTTACAATGCCACCTCGCTCTTGAAACTGCTGACACAGATTGAAGCGAAGAGATGTTGTTCACAGCGCTGAACTCCGTAATGATGTAATAAATGTTACATGGTGGTAAATGCATTTTGGTCTCATTTGTAATATTTTGAGGGTTGTAAAATTCCTATAACTTTACCAAAATTCCCAGTTTGACAGAAATACATTTGCTTTTGGAAGATTCCTGGAATCAGGATGGAATAAGCATGAATTGTGGGAATTCTTCAACAGTGGCTTCTAGATTTCTTACATGTATATTTTAATACTTTAACATTTTTCATGGCATCCTATTTGTGAATGGGATTCTCTTTTTGGGGACCTTGTGGTTGGATGGTAACTTAAGGTAAGCATTGTTTATGAAGGGATGGTTATGATGACCACTTCCTTTAATTTCCAACTACATTTGAATCATAAAGACGTTCCAAAAGCAACACGTCCTGTTTGCATGACCATCGTAAGTAAACACCCACCTCTTTCAACTATATGTTTTCTTTTGTCTCCCTTCGGTCCACCAAACGTCACTTAAACAAGTCAACAGAACGTCACTATTTTTCCCACCTGTCTCTGTTGATCTCCTTACTTCTGTTTTCACCTCGTTCTATGTTTTACTAGAGGGACTATTGTGTGGAGGAGTTGCTCCTATTCTCCTGTCTGCGTTATCTGGAGAACAATGCAAACAAGCCACAGATTATCACCGGAGGGCACCTCTGACTGCAGGTAGCGGGGCTGGTCGTGTGTCTGTCTCATCTCTCTGTGTGTGTGTGTGTCTGTCTGTTTATCTCTCTCTGTGTGTGTGTGTCTGTCTGTTTATCTCTGTGTGTGTGTGTGTGTCTGTCTGTTTATCTCTCTCTGTGTGTGTGTCTGTCTGTTTATCTCTCTGTGTGTGTGTGTTGCATCGTGACACTTCTCCATTATTGTCCCTCTACGACAACGTACCTGGAGGGGAAGGAAAAAACTCCTGTCCAATTGTGCCGGAGCTGGGTGTGACCCTTTAAAGAATGTCAAACAAAGACAGGGAGAGAGAGCCTGCCTACTGAATGGAGGGACTGTCACGCCTGTTTGTTTCCCACAGTCAACATTACATCAACAGCTCTAGTGAGGACAGGACCTACCTTACCTGGTTTCCCTACTGAGGGTGAGGACAGGACCTACCTTACCTGGTTTCCTTACTGAGGGTGAGGACAGGACCTACCTTACCTGGTTTCCTTACTGAGGGTGAGGACAGGACCTAACTTACCTGGTTTCCTTACTGAGGGTGAGGACAGAACCTAATTTACCTGGTTTCCCTACTGAGGGTGAGGACAGAACCTAACTTACCTGGTTTCCCTACTGAGGGTGAGGACATGACATACCTTACCTGGTTTCCTTACTGAGGGTGAGGACAGAACCTAATTTACCTGGTTTCCCTACTGAGGGTGAGGACAGGACATACCTTACCTGGTTTCCCTACTGAGGGTGAGGACAGGACCTACCTTACCTGGTTTCCCTACTGAGGGTGAGGACATGACATACCTTACCTGGTTTCCTTACTGAGGGTGAGGACAGAACCTAATTTACCTGGTTTCCCTACTGAGGGTGAGGACAGAACCTAATTTACCTGGTTTCCTTACTGAGGGTGAGGACAGGACATACCTTACCTGGTTTCCCTACTGAGGGTGAGGACAGGACCTACCTTACCTGGTTTCCCTACTGAGGGTGAGGACATGACATACCTTACCTGGTTTCCTTACTGAGGGTGAGGACAGAACCTAATTTACCTGGTTTCCCTACTGAGGGTGAGGACAGGACCTACCTTACCTGGTTTCCCTACTGAGGGTGAGGACATGACATACCTTACCTGGTTTCCTTACTGAGGGTGAGGACAGAACCTAATTTACCTGGTTTCCCTACTGAGGGTGAGGACAGGACCTACCTTACCTGGTTTCCCTACTGAGGGTGAGGACATGACATACCTTACCTGGTTTCCTTACTGAGGGTGAGGACAGGACCTACCTTACCTGGTTTCCCTACTGAGGGTGAGGACAGAACCTAATTTACCTGGTTTCCCTACTGAGGGTGAGGACAGGACATACCTTACCTGGTTTCCTTACTGAGGGTGAGGACAGGACATACCTTACCTGGTTTCCCTACTGAGGGTGAGGACATGACATACCTTACCTGGTTTCCTTACTGAGGGTGAGGACAGAACCTAATTTACCTGGTTTCCCTACTGAGGGTGAGGACATGACATACCTTACCTGGTTTCCCTACTGAGGGTGAGGACATGACATACCTTACCTGGTTTCCCTACTGAGGGTGAGGACATGACATACCTTACCTGGTTTCCTTACTGAGGGTGAGGACAGGACCTAATTTACCTGGTTTCCCTACTGAGGGTGAGGACAGGACCTACCTTACCTGGTTTCCCTACTGAGGGTGAGGACATGACCTACCTTACCTGGTTTCCCTACTGAGGGTGAGGACATGACATACCTTACCTGGTTTCCCTACTGAGGGTGAGGATAGGACCTACCTTACCTGGTTTCCCTACTGAGGGTGAGGACATGACATACCTTACCTGGTTTCCCTACTGAGGGTGAGGATAGGACCTACCTTACCTGGTTTCCCTACTGAGGGTGAGGACATGACATACCTTACCTGGTTTCCCTACTGAGGGTGAGGACATGACATACCTTACCTGGTTTCCCTACTGAGGGTGAGGACAGGACCTACCTTACCTGGTTTCCCTACTGAGGGTGAGGACAGGGACCTGGTTTCCCTACTGAGGGTGAGGACAGGACCTAACTTACCTGGTTTCCTACTGAGGGTGAGGACAGGACCTATACCTTACCTGGTTTCCTTACTGAGGGTGAGGACAGGACCTAATTTACCTGGTTTCCCTACTGAGGGTGAGGACAGGACCTACCTTACCTGGTTTCCCTACTGAGGGTGAGGACAGGACCTACCTTACCTGGTTTCCCTACTGAGGGTGAGGACAGGACCTACCTTACCTGGTTTCCCTACTGAGGGTGAGGATAGGACCTACCTTAGCTGGTTTGCATATTGAGGGTGGAACGGTGGAAAGCCTTGTGGTATATTCTGTTTCCCTATGACCTTGGATTCATTGGATGGTTTCAGGGAATGTGCTGTAGGAGTGTTGTCTGGGGTCCTCTACCTGGGATGTGAATAGCTATCGCTGGTTTTCTGTTGTTTTACACCTGTCCTCGTTAACGGAGGAGCGGGTTTCAACTCGCGTCTGTCCCAAGCAACCGGTGGGAGTTGTATGAGTGAGGTTGATGTTAAATCGTCTGTTTCAGGTGAGCATGTCCCCCTGTTAGAGGAGCTGAGCTTTATCTTACATGTTAGGATTGGACTGAATAGACCCTCTGTTTTCTTAGTAGGTCAGTGAGTGTATAGAGATTCTCCACCTAAGGCTTAGTAGGTCAGTGAGTGTATAGAGATTCTCCACCTAAGGCTTTCCTGAGCGCTCTCGAGGTTGATTGATTTATAGTTTTGTAACTTAAACTCAAACTATGATGGATCTCTTGCACTTTAGCTGGATCGCCCACGTGAAGTCATCAGCATTCAACCAGTGAAGTGTAATTACCATTTTGGTTTAAATGGAACTGTAAAAAATCTCCAAATGTAATCAGAGTTTTAAGATTAATCTTGACTGGTTTTACTCTACTCTAAAGATGTTTGTGTTTGGAGAGCATGTACTCATGGAAACGGATTGCTTTACAGTTAACAGTGCCTGTCACAGTTCTTTGGGATATCTAGTGGTGTGTGTGTGTGTGTGTGTGTGTGTGGAATGAGGAAAACACTATTTATCCTCACTTTCACCTTTTGGCCTCCTATTCTGCACTTAGTTGTAAGTTTTGGACTGAACAGTCATTTTCAGGGTTAAAATCTAAAGATCATCTTTGATACATTGGAGCCATTGTTTTTCAATCATTAAAATACTATGTGAGTTGAGCATGCAGTCTGTTCTAGGTTCTGTCTTAATCATGTACACGTATAACGTCTTTCCCACTCAGTCATATTCTGCAAACCTCTTTTGCGTGATGTATGTATTTGATCTCTTCATGCACGTCAAAGATAATAAATCACTCCCTCGTTCTGGTATGCTTCCCTACCGACAAACATTTATCATGCTTGAGAAAGTTGATGAAAAAGTATGATACAGTTGAACCCTGTGCCCCTGTATGTGGGATGGAGAGAGAGAGCGGAGAGCAACAGAGAGAGAGAGAGAGACCAGGGAGAGAGAGAGTCAGAGGAGAGAAAGAGATGGACAGATACCAGCGGGAGAGAGAAAGAAACAGAGAGACCAGGGAGGGAGAGGAGAAAGGGAAGGAAACAGATACAATATGCAGACAGAGTGTGCTTTGTCATGTTCTTCACTGACTGAATGTCTGAATCCCCAGATGATCTTCAACAGAACGCTAACAATGCAAAAGGCCTTCCTTATTGGCTGTGTTCTACCGCTAATACACACTGCCCATCGCTCTATGGACTAGTCCGACGTGACTAGGTTGTCTAGCATGGCTGCTAGTATAGGATAAACTGTCAAATTGTCTTAGACACACAGTACTGCTGTATACATGATAAACACTGTACATTACATCCTCAACATAATACCTACCCTACATTGAATATTACCCATGTCATACACATTGAACTCATCTCATACAGCAACATACACCATACATATTGCACACTGCCATTCCAGAATGTTCTCTCAGTGGCATACCAACACAGGTCAGTTGGACTTATTGCTGTTCAGGTGTTGATAGACAGGTACTTGATAGACAGGTGTTTGATAGGTAGTTTGTATCTGTTGTAGTAAAACAAACATACAGGTACTAAGGCTAGGTAGTGCCAGTATGTAATATGCTTGGCGCCACGATATTATCTTTGAATCATGATGCCATTGCGTCACAGATGTGTTATCAGTGCAAGATAAGGTTAAACGCATAGACACAGAATTACTAGAAAGGACATTGCCCATCAGACCACAGCAATATAACTAGTGTTCAATTTCTGTGGTTAAAAGGTTGTTTTGTTGTTCCATTTCGACCTGTAGATGTGTTTGGTTGGTGGTTCCATTGTCTCCGCAAAGTCATTGTGATGTGGCGTTGTTGTTATGTTTTTTCAGGGCAGTGAAATGTGCTGAGTTACACACTGACTATACAGAACACTGCAGAGAGCCCTGGGATGTGCTGAGTTACACACTGACTATACAGAACACTGCAGAGAGCCCTGGG
Source organism: Oncorhynchus tshawytscha (assembly GCF_018296145.1). NCBI lineage: Eukaryota > Metazoa > Chordata > Actinopteri > Salmoniformes > Salmonidae > Oncorhynchus > Oncorhynchus tshawytscha. The sequence goes on from NW_024609823.1 coordinate 786,723, forward strand.
ATGTGCTGAGTTACACACTGACTATACAGAACACTGCAGAGAGCCCTGGGATGTGCTGAGTTACACACTGACTATACAGAACACTGCAGAGAGCCCTGGGATGTGCTGAGTTACACACTGACTATACAGAACACTGCAGAGAGCCCTGGGATGTGCTGAGTTACACACTGACTATACAGAACACTGCAGAGAGCCCTGGGATGTGCTGTTACACACTGACTATACAGAACACTGCAGAGAGCCCTGGGATGTGAGCTACAGAACACTGCAGAGAGCCCTGGGATGTGCTAGTTACAGACTATACAGAACACTGCAGAGAGCCCTGGGATGTGCTGAGTTACACACTGACTATACAGAACACTGCAGAGAGCCCTGGGATGTGCTGAGTTACACACTGACTATACAGAACACTGCAGAGAGCCCTGGGATGTGCTGAGTTACACACTGACTATACAGAACACTGCAGAGAGCCCTGGGATGTGCTGAGTTACACACTGACTATACAGAACACTGCAGAGAGCCCTGGGATGTGCTGAGTTACACACTGACTATACAGAACACTGCAGAGAGCCCTGGGATGTGCTGAGTTACACACTGACTATACAGAACACTGCAGAGAGCCCTGGGATGTGCTGAGTTACACACTGACTATACAGAACACTGCAGAGAGCCCTTACACACTGACTATACAGAACACTGCAGAGAGCCCTGGGAGTTACACACTGACTATACAGAACACTGCAGAGAGCCCTGGGATGTGCTGAGTTACACACTGACTATACAGAACACTGCAGAGACTGGGATGACTAGTTACACACTGACAGAACACTGCAGAGAGCCCTGGGATGTGCTGAGTTACACACTGACTATACAGAACACTGCAGAGAGCCCTGGGATGTGCTGAGTTACACACTGACTATACAGAACACTGCAGAGAGCCCTGGGATGTGCTGAGTTACACACTGACTATACAGAACACTGCAGAGAGCCCTGGGATGTGCTGAGTTACACACTGACTATACAGAACACTGCAGAGAGCCCTGGGATGTGCTGACATCAGCAGTGATGTCATCAAAATGGACCCCATGGGGGCAACGAGTCTCACACACAAATGTGAGCACGTCTCACACACACACACACACACACACACACACACACACACATCAGTGTGAAAGACTAAATGACAAGAAGAGTAAATAGTCTGCACTCGTTTAGGGGCGTGTGTGTGTGTCATCAGAATCTGCCCAGGGCCATAGAGGCCCCCTATTGATATTGTTGACATTATTCACGAGTAGTTTGTTTTCCCTTCACATGAATCAGTCTGTACGTTAGGGATTATCAACTAGATTCAGCCTAGGAATGATTACTTCCTTGTGTGGATGGTTGGGGTGTAGACTGCAAATTGACCGCAAGAAGCCCAAACCGATATAATATGTGACTAAGACATATTTTCAATCCTTGCTTACGTTTATATACGCCACGGCTCTACTAGGCGTGGGAATACTTGAGAACACATTTGCAACATTAAAATCACTTGGAGATGATTTCATGCTGTTTTTACAGTCTTATGTCCAACAATAAATAAATAATTGGGCTGAACACTTGGGGGGCCTAATAAAACCCCCCATTGGGGGAACCCTGCTGTATGTCAACTCACTGCCATCTGGGATTCGAAGAACTCCATAACTCTTGTACCATGACTTGACCACTAGGGGTTGTGATCCGTTTCAGCGTTGATCTTGGTTTAGAAAAAACGACAGAAAAAAAGTCTAGTCTGTGATTTACTGGGATATATGTTGCTAGGCTGCAGCCCTGGATTTCATTGACTACCGCTGCCAGTGATGTTTTCTCTGCTGACGTGTGTGTGTTGGACAAGGTGTGGGGAAGCATCTTGAGAAAGAGGCGAAGGCTGTTGTGTCAATATTTGTATTGGAAATAAAGAACTGCATGTGCACTTGACTGGAGTGACCTAGGTTATACACACCCACACTATCTACAAGACCTACAGCACTGGTGTCCAACGAACTCATCAACTCATGTTGTAAAATGGTATCAAATCTGACTGATAGTGAATGAATGCACTCTTGATATCCGGAACTAGTGATTTATGAACAATATATCATGATCAATTCCTGGTTAATAAATAAAGTACATGCAAATGCAAACTTCACCCAATTCTAAGTTCAACCCCTTAACTGTAATCCTATTGGTTCAACTGCCATGTCAGTCTGCCAGATTAGAACAAATACCAACATTTGTTTTTCTCTTGGACATCATTGCACAGGCAATAGAACAGCAGAATAGTGTCAAACAAACAATAAACAAACAATAACAGCGGCCTTGGGGCGGACAGTGGCTCTGTTTCCTCTACTGCAGATTCCATCTTTAGGGTCAATCTGCGATTTGGGACTTCTATTTTTTAGACTTATAAATTAACGGTATATACACATTGTTTCTTGAAGAATATAACTTTTATAGGTGCCTTATCAGCTTAGTTCAATTGCCTAACCCCATCAGAACCCCAAATATTAGTTTGTTTGTTTTACTCTGTTGTTTGTAAACAGTGTACTTATAAACAAACTGTATTGCTTCAAAACATGGTTAAAGCTGCATTCTATAGCTTTGTGCTCAACCTGACAGAATTCAGATATAGATGGGAGTTATAGATCTGTCATTCTATAGCTTTGTGCTCAACCTGACAGAATTCAGATATAGATGGGAGTTATAGATCTGTCATTCTATAGCTTTGTGCTCAACCTGACAGAATTCAGATATAGATGGGAGTTATAGATCTGTCATTCTATAGCTTTGTGCTCAACCTGACAGAATTCAGTTATAGATGGGAGTTATAGATCTGTCATTCTATAGCTTTGTGCTCAACCTGACAGAATTCAGTTATAGATGGGAGTTATAGATCTGTCATTCTATAGCTTTGTGCTCAACCTGACAGAATTCAGATATAGATGGGAGTTATAGATCTGTCATTCTATAGCTTTGTGCTCAACCTGACAGAATTCAGATATAGATGGGAGTTATAGATCTGTCATTCTATAGCTTTGTGCTCAACCTGACAGAATTCAGATATAGATGGGAGTTATAGATCTGTCATTGTCATTGAAGCAATTCCATGTACACTATTTCTATGCTTCCCCTCTTTAAGTTTCCTTTTTGCATTTTTTACTTAGCATTTCGTACCCCAGGCTCAAACTGCTGAAAATACTATGTTTTCTGGATGTATAAAATATATTTCACAGCGGTTTAGATGGTACAATGATGGCAAACAATGTAAACAATGTCTTTGAGGTGCTGGATATAAACACATCTATTCAGCAAATGATTGAAAGAGACTCTGCACACTGCAATCTTGCTCCCATGTGGTTTATTGGCGACATCGTTTCCACTTTACTTTAGGTATTCATCAGGCCTCACTTGATAACAGTGGTGGCTGGTGGCACGTTAAATCGGAAGACGAGAGCTTAGTATGGCTGGAACGGAATAAATGGAATGGTATCAAACACTTGTTCCATGTTTTTGTAAGCATTCCATTCACACCATTTCAGCCATTACTATGAGCTGTCCTCTCCTCACCAGCCTCCTCTGTTCGATAACGTGATACCTATTGACATGTGTTTTCTAACATAACGCTTCTCTTCTACCCCTGTGTCGTTAGGATGATTGACACCTTATACGAGTGGATCTGGTGGGTCCTCTCCTCACCAGCCTCCTCTGTTCGATAACGTGATACCTATTGACATGTGTTTTCTAACATAACGCTCCTCTTCTACCCCTGTGTCGTTAGGATGATTGACACCTTATACGAGTGGATCTGGTGGGTCCTCTCCTCACCAGCCTCCTCTGTTCGATAACGTGATACCTATTGACATGTGTTTTCTAACATAACGCTCCTCTTCTACCCCTGTGTCTTTAGGATGATTGACACCTTATACGAGTGGATCTGGTGGGACCGCTTCTGGCTGCCAGTCAACCTGACCTGGGCGGACCTAGAGGACCGAGATGGGCGTGTCTACGCCAAAGCCTCTGACCTCTATGTGACGTTGCCTTACGCCATAGGCTTCCTACTGGTCAGATACCTGTTCGAAAGGTGAGCTTGCTGAACATATAGGGGCAGTTTCCCAAACAAACATTAAGCCTTGACTAAGAAACATGTTCTCCTGTAGTCCTGGCTCAGTTAGTAGAGCATGGCGCTTGCATTGCCAGGATTGAGGGTTTAATTCCCGGGACCAGCCATACCTAAAATGTATGTTCACTTGACTGTATGTGGCTTTGGATAGAAGTCTGCTAAATGGCAGGTACAGCGCAGTGAAAAAGTATTGGCCTCCTTTCTGATTTTTGATACTGAATGTTATCAGATCTTCAACCAAAACCTCATTTTAGATAAAGGCAACCTGAGAGTACAAATAGCACAAAATGGATTCTTATTTTATTTATTTAATTAACAAAGTTATCCAACACCCAATTCTCCTGTGTGAAAAAAGTCATTTCCCCCTTGCACTCAATAACTGGTTGTGCCACCTTTATCTGCGATGACTGCAAGCAAACACTTCCTGTAGTTGTTGATCAGTCTCTCACATCGCTGTGGAGGAATTTTGTCCCACTCTTGCATGCAGGACTGCTTTAATTCAGCGACATTTCAAGCATGAACTGCTCGTTTCAAGTCCTGCCACAGCATCTCAATTGGGATTAGGTCTGGACTTTGGCCAGGCCATTCCAAAACTTAAAATGTGTAGCTTTTTAGCCATTTTCATGTAAACTTGATTGTGTGTTTTGGATCATTGTCTTGCAGCATGACCCAGCTGTGCTTCAGTTTCAGCTCACAGACGGATGGCCTGACATTCTTCTGTAGAATTCTGTGATACAGAGCAGAATTCATGGCTTCTTCTATTAAGGCAAGTCGTCCAGCTACCTGATTCCTGAGGCAGCAAAGCATCCCCAAACCATCACACTACCAACACCATGCTTGACAGTTGGTATGAGGTTCTTACTGTGGAATGCAGTGTTTGGTTTTCTCCAGACATAATGGGACCCATCTCATCTAACCAGTTGACTCAAGTTTGCCAAAAAGCACCTGGATGATCATCAAGACTCTTGGAAGGATGCTCTATGGACAAATGAGTCAAAAGTATCACTTTTTGGGCGTCATGGGTCAATTAGGTTTGAGTGCCTTGCTCAAGGGCACGTTGACAGAGCCTTGTCGGCTTGTGGATTTGTACCAGCAGCCTTTAAGTTACTGGCCCAATGCTCTAATCACTAGGCTACCTGCCACACATTGCAGCTAAAAGTGGCACAACCAGTTATTGAGTCTAAGGGGGCCTTACTTTTTCACACAGGGCATTGGGTGTTGCATAACTTTGTTTATGAAATAAGTATGTCATTGTTGTGTTATTTGTTCACTCAGGTTCCTTTATCTAATATTAAGATTTGGTTGAATATCTGGTAACATTCAGTATAAACAATATGTGAAAGTAGAGAAAATTAGCAAATACTTTTTCACATCACTGTAATATATTATATTTTGTTCAATGGAGATTTTCCATTGAAATGGTTTCTAGTCCAGGACAATGCTGTGTCCAGAGAACGGGCTCATACTCCGTGCTGTTTATATACTACTAAACCATGTTTAGTTCAAACCTCTACCTCACTGTCTCCCTACACCATAGAATTCCTACTCATCAGATACCAGTTTGAAAGGAGAGCTCGCTGAACAAAAAAAGCCCCTTTTATAGGTTGCTACAGGGAAGTAGATGATAAGTTACAATTTAGCCTGCTTTGCTACTGTGTTTGTGCGTGTGTGCATCTGTGTGTTTATTCAAGTTAATTTAGTTGGAGGCAATGATTCTCGTTTGCCGTGTAGTTAATCTCACCTGTGGTAACTTGCATGTGCCTACAAGGTAAAAATTCTACCAGTTTTGAAAATGAAAAGATCTGAACATTCTGCCCCATTGTAAAGTCCAATGTATTTAACTGCGTCTGTATGTTGTCCCCCAGCTTGATAGCCACGCCTCTAGCAGCCTCAGTGGGGATCCGGGAGAAGGCCAGACTGAGAGTACCAGACAACCCCATCCTCGAACTCTACTATCTCTCTCACTCCAGAAACCCTGGCCAGGTATTAACCCTACATATTAGAAATCACACTTACACCTTTTACATATAGACCTAATTATTAGTGTCAATATTCAACGTCATTGGACTATGAGATCATACACATTCTAATGAATAGTACAAACCCTGCCCATCTGTCACTCTGGTCAAACCCTGCCCATCTGTCACTCTGGTCAAACCCTGCCCATCTGTCACCCTGGTCAAACCCTGCCCATCTGTCACCCTGGTCAAACCCTGCCCATCTGTGGCCCTGGTCAAACCCTGCCCATCCCTGGTCAAACCCTGCCCATCTGTCACCCTGGTCAAACCCTGCCCATCTGTCACCCTGGTCAAACCCTGCCCATCTGTCACCCTGGTCAAACCCTGCCCATCTGTCACCCTGGTCAAACCCTGCCCATCTGTCACCCTGGTCAAACCCTGCCCATCTGTCACCCTGGTCAAACCCTGCCCATCTGTCACCCTGGTCAAACCCTGCCCATCTGTCACCCTGGTCAAACCCTGCCCATCTGTCACTCTGGTCAAACCCAGCCCATCTGTCACTCTGGTCAAACCCTGCCCATCTGTCACCCTGGTCAAACCCTGCCCATCTGTCACTCTGGTCAAACCCTGCCCATCTGGCACCCTGCCATCTGGCAGCCTGCCAAAACCCTGCGTATCTGTCACTCTGGTCAAACCCTGCCCATCTGTCACTCTGGTCAAACCCTGCCATCTGGCAGCCTGCCAAAACCCTGTGTATCTGTCACCCTGGTCAAACCCTGCCCATCTGTCACTCTGGTCAAACCCTGCGTATCTGTCACTATGGTCAAACCCTGCCATCTGGCACCCTGCCTATCTGACACTCCTGAAATCCTGGTTGGAGGATTCTGATGCTCTGACCAACTCATTGGCCATGTGGTTAGAGTGTCAGCCCTGTGATTGGAAGGTTGGGGGTTTGATCCCTGGTCTAGTCATACCAAAGACAACAAATATTGTGTGTATATCATCAGACGGTCTAGACAGTCTTTGAAGGGATTAGTGAAACCTCAAACCACGAGACCTCTCTCTCAGATCTAAATACCCTGATGGTTATTTTGCTCATGGTCCAGTGTCTTACTGAAATCTCAAGTAGCCAGTGAAATGAAACAAGTAGCCAGCTAGTGGGGACACATTTGCTCTACTAAAGTGATTTTGGTGACATCTGATTTACGCCAATGTATTGAAGTCAACTTAGCATAAGGGTTAGTAGTCCTGTTTAGCTGGCAGCTGGCGCTAATCAAACACACTTGGTTCTGAACTGTGTCTGTCTCCCTCCCTCCCCCCTCCCTCCCTCCCTCCCTCCCAGGCAGATATAGATGGTCTGTCTAAGAAGAGCGGCTGGTGCGTTAGGCAGGTGGAGCGCTGGTTCAGAAAGAGAAGAAACCAGGATCGTCCCGGAGTACTGAAGAAGTTCAGAGAGGCTAGGTAAAACTGTGTGTTGTGTGTGAGAGTATGCTTATTCCACATTTTCACCTTTCCCTCAGTAGTGTTTTTCTTCTTCTTATATTATTGTCCCTTGTCTGTCTCGGTCTCTGTCTCTGTTTTGCAGTTGGAGGTTTGTGTTCTATCTGTTGGCGTTAATTGGAGGAGTTGTGTCCCTGTATGATGTGAGTAGTGACTCTAGTGATCCTCTGCTTCACAAACACAAGTCTTTACAAGATAGCAATTCAGTGCGTGTGGAGAGATTTCAAGATGTGGAGTGAGGTTACTGTGTCTTAACTCTGTTACATTCAGTACCACCAAAACACACAGCAAATACAAATTCCTAACACTTTATGATATGTTATACACATCAAATGAACCACCTCAAAGTTGAACTTTAACAGGTTGTCCCAGGTAAAAGCAGGGAGGAGGTCAAAGTGGAAGACTCAATTGCTGGATAAAAATATTATCTGAGCTGAGCTGAAATTGAGAACTTCTTTTCAGTCCTTCTGCCCTGAAGTGAAGGAGGGGAGAGGCGGATAAGGGGAAGAGGGGAGGAGAGGACAGAGAGATGAGCTCTATGGGAATTTGACAGTGGTGGCTTCAGCAAGTGTCTGAAGGCCTCGAGGACAATGCCAGTTGAAATTGAAAGCATCATGATGAGATTGTCCTGTAATGTTCTTTAAAGATTTCACTGCATGTTTCTCCTTTTGTTTTGTATTTCAGAAAGAATGGTTTTATGATACGTGGGAAGTGTGGAATGGATTTCCAAAACAGGTGTGTATGTGTGTGTGTGTGTGTGTGTGTGTGTGTGTGTGTGTGTGTGTGTTCTAGTACTGAGCAATTAGTGCTTTTTGAGGTCAGTTCGATTATTAATAAAATGATCAGGATTTCTGGTTTCTGTAGGCATTATGTGGATTGAATGCTGAAACAACACAGAATAAAACAGTGAATAACAGTGCCATGATGGTAGTGACCGCACTACTACATCGCACAGTTCAGGCTTGATCTGATTTCTCTCTAGAGAAACTGCACATTGACCTCACAGAAAAAAAATCAAATAATTGAACTGACGTTGACCAATTAGTTGTTACATTTTTTTGGCTAATCGCTCAGCGCTACTGGTCATTTACCAGGGTGATTTTGAAGAGCTCTCACACTCCCCTTACTCTTCTCACGTGTCTCCACACTAGTATAACCAACCAGGAAGAAAAACAACATATCATACTTGAACAGGCGCAGCTTGGCTAACGTTTTCTAACCATGTCCAGATCTCTGAGTCACACATAAAACATATAAACAGAAAACATACCTGATTCTCAGGTCCAAAATACACACGTCCATATTTAGTAGTGAGACTGTTTTTAAATGGATCTTTAACAAGTGGGGGAATGTGTGCCTTAGATTGCTGTTCAGTCTTTACTGGGTGCCAGGTTCTAATCAAAGGAATGATGATGTCACCCAAACTGGAACGGAGACAATAGGATTATGTTTGATCAGGCTCCACACCTAACAATGTTGCCTGGGGTTTAAAGCAGGTCACGTCCCAGGTGGCGCCTCCTATTGGCCCTGGTCAAACGGAGTGCACTACATCAGGACTAGAGTGCCATTTGGGATGAAGGCATAGTTTGTTCGAGAGATTTTGGATGTGTTTTATGTGATCGTATTTGCAACAAAGAATTCAACACAGTTGGTAACTACTTGGTATCCAACTTGTTGGCCTTCTTAGTAGGGCTAATTTTCATGCTTCCCCAAAAATAAAAGTGGTATTAGATAGACTAATTATTATGCAATTGCAATTTTAACCATGTAGTTGCTAAGTAAATACCAACTGTAGTGTAGTGTAAAACACCATGTAGCTCTGGTGACGTATCAATCAAATTCGATGAATCAAATGTATTTATAAAGCCCTTTTTACATCAGCCGATGTCAAACTGCTGTACAGAAACCCAGTCTAAAACCCCAAACAGCAAACAACGCCGGAGAAGCACAGTGGCTAGGAAAAACTCCCTAGAAAGGCAGGAACCTATGAAGAAACCTAGAGAGGAACCAGGCTCTGAGGCGTGACCAGTCGGGTGCTGGGTGGAGATTTTAACAGAACATGGCCAAGATGTTCAAACGTTCATAGATGACCAGCAGGGTCAAATAATAATAATCGCAGTGGTTGTAGAGGGTGCAACAGTTGGCTTTTCATAGCCGAGCATTCAGAGATAGAGACAGCAGGTGCGGTACGAAAACAGCAGATCCTGGACAAGGTAGCACGTCCGGTGAACAGATCAGGTTTCCATAGCCGCAGGCAGAACAGTTGAAACTGGAGCAGCAGTACGACCAAGTGGACTGGGGACAGCAAGTAGTCATCAGGCCAGGTAGTCCTGAGGCATGGTCCTAGGGCTCAGGTCCTCCAAGAGAAAGAGAGAATTAGAGGGAGCATACTTAAATTCACACAAGACACTGGATAAGACAGGAGAAATACTGCAGATATAACAGACTGACCCTAGCCCCCCGACACAAACTACTGCAGCATAATTACTGGCGGTGTCACGGCTTTCTTCTGTTGAAGGAGAGGCGGACCAAAACGCAGCGTGGTTATTGTGATACATCTTTAATAAAGATGAAAATAGAACAATATACAAAAACAGTGAAAAACCGAAACCAGCCCTATCTGGTGTAACAAACACAAAGACAGGAACAATCACCCACAAAACCCAACATAAAACAGGCTACCTAAATATGGCTCCCAATCAGAGACAATGACTAACACCTGCCTCTGATTGAGAACCATATCAGGCCCAAACACAGAAACAGACAAACAAGACATCCAACATAGAATGCCCACTCAGATCACACCCTGACCAACCAAAACATAGAACATACCAAGCAAACTATGGTCAGGGTGTGACAGGCGGCTGAGACATGAGGGGACGGGAGACACTGTGGGCCCATCCGACTATACCTCCGGACAGGGCCAACCAAGCAGGATATAACCCCACCCATTTTGCCAAAGCACAGCCCCCACACCACTAGAGGGATATCTTCAACCACCAACTTACTACTGAGAAAAGGCAGAGTATAGCCCACGAATATCTCCCCCCAGCACGAACCCGAGGGGTCTTGTGACCGCAGCGTACGTGTAGGTATGTACGGCAGGACCAAATCAGAAAGATAGGTAGGAGCAAGTCCATGTAATGCTTTGTAGGTTAGCAGTAAAAACTTGAAATCAGCCCTTGCTTTGACAGGAAGCCAGTGTAGAGAGGCTAGCACTGGAGTAATATGATCACATTTTTGGGTTCTAGTCAAGATTCCAGCAGCTGTTTTTTAGCACTAACTGAAGTTTGTTTTGTGCTTTATCCGGGTAGCTGGAAAGGAGAGCATTGCAGAAGTCTAATCTAGAAGTGACAAAAGCATAGATTCATTTTTTGGCATCATTTTTGGACAGAAAGTTTCAGATTTTTGCAATGTTACGTGGATGGAAAAAACTGTCCTTGAAACAGGGGACTTTAAGTAGGATCTGCTGATCTATGACCATTTAGTGCACTACTTTGAACAGAGGCCTTTGCACAGTATAGGGAATACAGTGCCATTTCAGACACAAACACTCAGGCATAGGAGAAGGGATTTGGAAAGATCTTTGTTTTGAGTCTGTTCTGTTGGAATGTGATTCATTCATGGCACTGTAAGATTATGTTACCTGTGTGTGTTTTTTTTTCTCTCTCTCTCTCTCTCATTTTATTTTTTTTACCTTTATTTTACTAGGCAAGTCAGTTAAGAACAAATTCTTATTTTCAATGACGGCCTAGGAACTGTGGGTTAACTACCTGTTCAAGGGCAGAACGACAGATTTTGTACCTTGTCAGCTTGGGGATTTGAACTTGCAACCTTTCGGTTACTAGTCCAATGCTCTAACCACTAGGCTACACTGCCAGCCCTCTCTCTCTCTCTCTACACACCTCTCTCTCTACACACCTCTCTCTCTGTCTCTCTCTCTGTCTCTCTCTCTCTCTACACACCTCTCTCTCTCTCTCTCTACACACCTCTCTCTCTCTACACATCTCTCTCTCTCTCTCTACACTCTCTCTCTCTCTCTCTCTACATCTCTCTCTCTCTCTCTCTACATCTCTCTCTCTCTCTCTACACATCTCTCTCTCTCTCTCTCTACACATCTCTCTCTCTCTCTCTCTACACATCTCTCTCTCTCTCTCTACACATCTCTCTCTCTCTCTACACATCTCTCTCTCTCTCTCTACACATCCTCTCTCTCTCTCTCTCTCTCTCTACACATCTCTCTCTCTCTCTCTACACATCTCTCTCTCTCTACACATCTCTCTCTCTCTCTCTCTCTCACCTCTCTCTCTCTCTACACACCTCTCTCTCTCTCTACACACCTCTCTCTCTCTCTCTCTCTCTCTCTCTCTCTCTCTCTCTCTACACACTCTCTCTCTCTCTCTACACATTCTCTCTCTCTCTCTCTACACATCTCTCTCTCTCTACACACCTCCTCTCTCTCTCTACACACCTCTCTCTCTCTCTCTCTCTCTCTCTACACACCTCTCTCTCTCTCTATAGACTATGCTGGATTCTCAGTACTGGTACTACATCCTGGAGATGAGCTTCTATGGTTCGCTTCTCTTCAGAGTCACTTTTGATGTCAAGAGGAAGGTGAGAGTCGGGGATCCCAGTCCCTGCCAGCCCCTATGGGCTTTTCTCAAGCTCTGCTTTCTTTCCCATACACCTGCATTATCTTCCACTCTCTGACCCGTTTAACTGAGAAGCTCTGCTTTCTTTCCCATACACCTGCATTATCTTCCACTCTCTGACCCGTTTAACTGAGAAGCTCTGCTTTCTTTCCCATACACCTGCATTATCTTCCACTCTCTGACCCGTTTAACTGAGAAGCTCTGCTTTCTTTCCCATACACCTGCATTATCTTCCACTCTCTGACCCGTTTAACTGAGAAGCTCTGCTTTCTTTCCCATACACCTGCATTATCTTCCACTCTCTGACCCGTTTAACTGAGAAGCTCTGCTTTCTTTCCCATACACCTGCATTATCTTCCACTCTCTGACCCGTTTAACTGAGAAGCTCTGCTTTCTTTCCCATACACCTGCATTATCTTCCACTCTCTGACCCGTTTAACTGAGAAGCTCTGCTTTCTTTCCCATACACCTGCATTATCTTCCACTCTCTGACCCGTTTAACTGAGAAGCTCTGCTTTCTTTCCCATACACCTGCATTATCTTCCACTCTCTGACCCGTTTAACTGAGAAGCTCTGCTTTCTTTCCCATACACCTGCATTATCTTCCACTCTCTGACCCGTTTAACTGAGAAGCTCTGCTTTCTTTCCCATACACCTGCATTATCTTCCACTCTCTGACCCGTTTAACTGAGAAGCTCTGCTTTCTTTCCCATACACCTGCATTATCTTCCACTCTCTGACCCGTTTAACTGAGAAGCTCTGCTTTCTTTCCCATACACCTGCATTATCTTCCACTCTCTGACCCGTTTAACTGAGAAGCTCTGCTTTCTCACATTAGTTACCTACTGCAGTCCTAATTAGATAGTGGCCTGCCTGCCACCTCTGACAGGCCAGCACATTAAATATCTTATGGAGATGAAAAGTAGAAAGTACGAGAAATCTTTATCAAAGTAAATTGCAGTTGGCTACTCATAAGCAATTACAGTTAATGATCTTTTCCACTATATTAGTTGTTCCAACCTGCCTAACATTGTCCATCTGCCTGCTTAGTTATGCATGTTACACTATCAAGTGATTTTGAGGACACGTAGTAGAATAACAACAGTAGCTACAGAAACAACAGCGACAGGTGAAGATGTTTGTTGTGTTGTCTCCTCTAGGACTTTAAGGAACAGATCATCCACCATTTGGCCACCCTGACGCTGCTGTCCTTCTCTTGGTGTGTCAACTACATCCGTATAGGAACCCTGGTGATGCTCATCCACGATGCCTCCGACGTCCTGCTCGAGGTCTGCTACCATGTGGAGTGTCTGTGTGTGGTGTGTTCTGTGTGGTGTGTGGTGTGTGGTGTGTTCTGTGTGGTGTGTGGTGTGTGGTGTGTTCTGTGTGTGTGTGTGTGTGTGTGTGTGGTGTGTGGTGTGGTGTGTGGTGTGTTCTGTGTGTGTGTGTGTGTGTGGTGTGTTCTGTGTGGTGTGTTCTGTGTGTAGTGTGTGGTGTGTTCTGTGTGGTGTGTTGTGTGTAGTGTGTGGTGTGTTCTGTGTGGTGTGTGTGTGTGTGTGGTGTGTTCTGTGTAGTGTGTGGTGTGTTCTGTGTAGTGTGTGGTGTGTTCTGTGTAGTGTGTGGTGTGTTCTGTGTAGTGTGTGGTGTGTTCTGTGTGGTGTGTAGTGTGTGGTGTGTTCTGTGTGTGTGTGGCAGACACTTTATTTATTTATATATTTTTATTTGACCCCTTTATTTCCCAAATTTTGTGGTATGCAACTGGTAGATAAAGTCTTGTCTCATCGCTGAAACTCCCGTATGGACTCGGGAGAGGTGAAGGTCGAGAGCCATGCGTCCACCTAAACACAACCCAACCAAGCCACACTGCTTCTTGACACAATGAACATTCACCCGGAAGCCAGCCGCACCAATGTGTCGGAGGAACACTGTACACCTGGCCACCGTGTCAGCGTGCACTGCGCCCAGCCCGCCACAGGAGTTGCTAGTGCCCGATGGGACAAGGACATCCCTGCCCTCCAAACCCTCCCCTAACCCGCACGACGCTGGGCCAATTGTGCACCGCCCCATGGTTCTCCCGGTTCGCGGCCGGCTGCGACAGAGCCTAAACCCGAACCCAAAATCTCTGGTGGCACAGCCAGCACTGCGATGCCGTGCCTTAGACCACTGAGCCACTCGGGAGGCCAAGAGTGGCAGACACTTTTATCCAGAGCAACGGTTACGTCCCAAATGGCCCACTGGTAAACATAGGGCTCATGTTAACAGTAGTGCACTGATGAGAAACGGGTGCATAGAGAACACCCTCACAGAGTGAGCTGTGACGTGTGTTTCTGGTAGAGGGGAGACTCACTGTGTGTTTCTCTCTTCTCTCTCCTACCCCAGTCTGCCAAGTTGTTTAACTACGCCAAATGGGAGAGAACCTGCAACAGTCTCTTTGTGGTGTTTGCCATTGTGTTCATGGTAACCCGACTGGTCATCTTCCCATTCTGGTAAGGCAACTGACGAACCCTGTGTGTGTGTGTGTGTGTGTGTGTGTGTGTGTGTGTGCGTGTGTGCGTGTGTGCGTGTGTGTGTGTGTGTGTGTGCGCGTGTGTGTGTGTGTGCGCGCGCGTGTGTCCGTGTGTGTGTGTGCCCGCGTGTGTGTGTGTCCGCGTGTGTGTGTGCGTGCGCGTGTGTGCGTGTGTGTGTCTCTCTCTCTCTCTATTGTTTGTTCACCAGTTGGCACACAGGAGGAGTGATTGTCAGGGGAATGTCTTTGTCTGATGAGCGCTCAGTGATACAGAAGCCAATATTTATTGAATTATGTTCTGTCTACCTCTCCTGTGAGAAACAATCAACCATCTCATTTCACTCTGAAAGGCCAAACAAAGAGACGTTGAACTTTGCAAAAGTACAAAACATCATGTTCTGTTCTCTGCAGAGAAAGTAAACCAGGGTCGTGTTCATTAGTGCACACCGTAGAAAAAGGTTATACAACTGAAAGCGAAAACAAACGTTTCCTTTTTTCCCCACATATTTGAATTCTATTTTTTCTAGCTCTGTAGTCAGCCCCAAAAATGAAAACGAATGTTTCTGTTTGGTCAGGCTCAGGTTTCCCTTCATGTTTCAGTCTGGTGCCTGTTGAATACGACCCAATGTTTCTGTTTGGTCAGGCTCAGGTTTCCCCTTCCTGTTTCAGTCTGGTGCCTGTTGAATACGACCCAATGTTTCTGTTTGGTCAGGCTCAGGTTTCCCCTTCCTGTTTCAGTCTGGTGCCTATTGAATACGACCCAATGTTTCTGTTTGGTCAGGCTCAGGTTTCCCCTTCCTGTTTCAGTCTGGTGCCTATTGAATACGACCCAATGTTTCTGTTTGGTCAGGCTCAGGTTTCCCTTCATGTTTCAGTCTGGTGCCTATTGAATACGACCCAATGTTTCTGTTTGGTCAGGCTCAGGTTTCTCCTTCCTGTTTCAGTCTGGTGCCTATTGAATATGACCCAATGTTTCTGTTTGGTCAGGCTCAGGTTTCCCTTCCTGTTTCAGGCTGGTGCCTATTGAATACGACCCAATGTTTCTGTTTGGTCAGGCTCAGGTTTCCCCTTCCTGTTTCAGTCTGGTGCCTATTGAATACGACCCAATGTTTCTGTTTGGTCAGGCTCAGGTTTCCCCTTCCTGTTTCAGTCTGGTGCCTATTGAATACGACCCAATGTTTCTGTTTGGTCAGGCTCAGGTTTCTCCTTCCTGTTTCAGTCTGGTGCCTATTGATTACGACCCAATGTTTCTGTTTGGTCAGGCTCAGGTTTTCCTTCCTGTTTCAGTCTGGTGCCTATTGAATACGACCCAATGTTTCTGTTTGGTCAGGCTCAGGTTTCCCTTCCTGTTTCAGTCTGGTGCCTATTGAATACGACCCAATGATTCTATTTGGTCAGGCTCAGGTTTTCCTTCCTGTTTCAGTCTGGTGCTTGTTGAATACGACCCAATGTTTCTGTTTGGTCAGGCTCAGGTTTCCCTTCCTGTTTCAGTCTGGTGCCTGTTGAATACGACCCAATGATTCTGTTTGGTCAGGCTCAGGTTTCCCCTTCCTGTTTCAGTCTGGTGCCTATTGAATACGACCCAATGTTTCTGTTTGGTCAGGCTCAGGTTTCTCCTTCCTGTTTCAGTCTGGTGTTGAATACGACCCAATGATTCTGTTTGGTCAGGCTCAGGTTTCCCTTCCTGTTTCAGTCTGGTGCCTGTTGAATACGACCCAATGATTCTGTTTGGTCAGGCTCAGGTTTCCCTTCCTGTTTCAGTCTGGTGCCTGTTGAATACGACCCAATGTTTCTGTTTGGTCAGGCTCAGGTTTCCCTTCCTGTTTCAGTCTGGTGCCTGTTGAATACGACCCAATGATTCTGTTTGGTCAGGCTCAGGTTTCCCCTTCCTGTTTCAGTCTGGTGCCTATTGAATACGACCCAATGTTTCTGTTTGGTCAGGCTCAGGTTTCCCCTTCCTGTTTCAGTCTGGTGCCTATTGAATACGACCCAATGTTTCTGTTTGGTCAGGCTCAGGTTTCCCTTCCTGTTTCAGTCTGGTGCCTATTGAATACGACCCAATGTTTCTGTTTGGTCAGGCTCAGGTTTCCCCTTCCTGTTTCAGTCTGGTGCCTATTGAATACGACCCAATGATTCTGTTTGGTCAGGCTCAGGTTTCCCCTTCCTGTTTCAGTCTGGTGCCTATTGAATACGACCCAATGATTCTGTTTGGTCAGGCTCAGGTTTCCCTTCCTGTTTCAGTCTGGTGCCTGTTGAATACGACCCAATGATTCTGTTTGGTCAGGCTCAGGTTTCCCCTTCTGTTTCAGTCTGGTGCCTATTGAATACGACCCAATGATTCTGTTTGGTCAGGCTCAGGTTTCCCCTTCCTGTTTCAGTCTGGTGCCTGTTGAATACGACCCAATGATTCTGTTTGGTCAGGCTCAGGTTTCCCTTCTGTTTCAGTCTGGTGCCTATTGAATACGACCCAATGTTTCTGTTTGGTCAGGCTCAGGTTTCCCTTCCTGTTTCAGTCTGGTGCCTGTTGAATACGACCCAATGTTTCTGTTTGGTCAGGCTCAGGTTTCCCTTTCTGTTTCAGTCTGGTGCCTGTTGAATACGACCCAATGTTTCTGCAACTGGTTAATCTTTCCTGAATTGGACGGCATTGAATGAGCACGGAAGCTGAAAAGCTGAACAATGTCCCCTTTCTCTCATGGACATTACTTACCAATTGACAGAATACCAGATTTCTTAGCTATCATTTTTGTACAGATAGTTACATAGTATTTACCTACTTATTTCAATAATGAAAAACCCCTATAAAGCAAAGAGTAGCCATTATTAGGAAAAATAATCTTATTGAATTCTTACTGGTTATACCGCCTCTGCTTCACGTTGTTTTCTCACGTTCCATGCACACTGAACACCACCCAGGACAAGTTTAAACGTTTAACAGAGCTTATCATATCTAGTAGTCTGTATCATATAAATGTATATTTTAGCACTTCGGGTTTGTGAAAAAGTATCTTACAAATAAAATGCATTACCATCATCAGCATCATTGTCTGTATTGGTTACGTCATTCCAGGCTGATCCACTGTACGTGGGTGTACCCCACACTCCAGTACCCCCCATTCTTTGGTTACTACTTCTTCAACGTCATGCTGGTGGTCCTCCTGTTCCTGCACATCTTCTGGGCCTACCTCATCCTGCGCATGGTCAAGAAGTTCCTCTTCGGCAAAGTGAGTCATCTTTTTGGCAGTGGTTTATTTCACTCTTTCTTTTCCACTCTTCACCATTCCCTTTATGACAGCCATCACTTGGTCACAACGTCACCACTTCAAGCAGGCCTGAATCATACCAGTCTGACACTCAAACCAGTGGTCCCCAAAGCGCTCTCTGAGTCCCCCAGCCGTTCTACTTCCATCAACAGAGGTGGTCTTCCACTGATCTACCCCAGTACTAGCATACCTGTTTCATCTGGTCAACTAATCATCACGTTCTTGATTAGTTGGAATTAGGTGTGCTGGTTTTTAGATAAGACAAATAAGTGGAATAACCTATGGGGGGGAGCTAGAACAGCGGAGTCCCTGGCTATCTTCTGAAAACACATGAAACCCTACCTCTTCAAATAGTACCTTAAATGAATCAAGTATTTAAAAGTATTTTCCTACTAGCACTGACTTGACAGAACATGATCTTGCTACGACTGTGATGGTACAAACTGACAGAATACCAACTTGATGATGGGTTGACCAGAGGTTGATAATGGGTTGACCAGAGGTTGATAATGGGTTGACCAGAGGTTGATGATGGGTTGACCAGAGGTTGATGATGGGTTGACCAGAGGTTGATGATGGGTTGACCAGAGGTTGACCAGAGGTTGACCAGAGGTTGACGATGGGTTGACCAGAGGTTGACGATGGGTTGACCAGAGGTTGACGATGGGTTGACCAGAGGTTGACGATGGGTTGACCAGAGGTTGACGATGGGTTGACCAGAGGTTGACGATGGGTTGACCAGAGGTTGACGATGGGTTGACGATGGGTTGACGAGGGGTTGACGAGGGGTTGACGAGGGGTCGACCAGAGGTTGATGATGAGTTGACCAGATGAAACAGGTGTACTAGTACTGCTGCACACACTTTTTCTATGCATATACTGTCCACACTGTCTCTACACCTCATCCTTTACAGTACATATATATTTATATTGTAATATTTCTTAATTGAATTATTTTTGGGATTTGCATGTATTGTTTTGTGTTGTTAGGTATTACTGCACAGCTGGAGCTGGAACATAAGCATTTCACTACACTCCTCATAACATCTGTAAAAGATGTTTACTCAACCAATAAAATGTGATTGGATTTGATATGTGGTTGTCTCACCCAGCTATGTGAAGATGAATGCACTAAAGTTGCTGAATGACTAAAATTTTCAATGTTAGATGTAAGTGGATCCTACTATAGGAGAGTTCTGGGAAGCATTGCTCTAAACACACATAGAGCCCCAGCCTACAGCTGCTTGACTGACCTGACTAGATCATGCATAGCCAACATAGTGGTCTCTGAAAGTCAGTGCTGTCTGATGTGGGTGGAGGGTAACAGAGACCTCGGCCCTTCTGCATTGACATCCATGTGGTGTTATGGGTCAGTAGCTTCTGATTGGTGCTGTGGTGCAGACAGCTACACCAGTGTCTGTTCTCTGTCAGACAGCTACACCAGTGTCTGTTCTCTGTCAGACAGCTACACCAGTGTCTGTTCTCTGTCAGACAGCTACGCCAGTGTCTGTTCTCTGTCAGACAGCTACGCCAGTGTCTGTTCTCTGTCAGACAGCTACGCCAGCGTCTGTTCTCTGTCAGACAGCTACACCAGTGTCTGTTCTCTGTCAGATAACTACACCAGTGTCTGTTCTCTGTCAGATAACTACGCCAGTGTCTGTTCTCTGTCAGATAACTACGCCAGTGTCTGTTCTCTGTCAGATAACTACGCCAGTGTCTGTTCTCTGTCAGACAACTACGCCAGTGTCTGTTCTCTGTCAGAGTGACTCAGAGACCAGTGTTTGTTCTCTGTCAGATGACTACAGTGTCTGTTCTCTGTCAGATGACTACAGTGTCTGTTCTCTGTCAGATGACTACAGTGTCTGTTCTCTGTCAGATGACTACAGTGTTTGTTCTCTGTCAGATGACTACAGTGTCTGTTCTCTGTCAGATGACTCCACAGTGTCTGTTCTCTGTCAGATGCCAGTGTCTGTTCTCTGTCAGATGACTACAGTGTCTGTTCTCTGTCAGATGACTACAGTGTCTGTTCTCTGTCAGATGACTACAGTGTCTGTTCTCTGTCAGATGACTACAGTGTCTGTTCTCTGTCAGATTACTACAGTGTCTGTTCTCTGTCAGATGACTACAGTGTCTGTTCTCTGTCAGATGACTCCACCAGTGTCTGTTCTCTGTCAGATAACTACGCCAGTGTCTGTTCTCTGTCAGATGACTACGCCAGTGTCTGTTCTCTGTCAGATGACTACGCCAGTGTCTGTTCTCTGTCAGATGACTACAGTGTCTGTTCTCTGTCAGATGACTACAGTGTCTGTTCTCTGTCAGATGACTACAGTGTCTGTTCTCTGTCAGATGACTACAGTGTCTGTTCTCTGTCAGATGACTACAGTGTCTGTTCTCTGTCAGATGACTACAGTGTCTGTTCTCTGTCAGATGACTACAGTGTCTGTTCTCTGTCAGATGACTACAGTGTCTGTTCTCTGTCAGATGACTCCACCAGTGTCTGTTCTCTGTCAGATGACTCCACCAGTGTCTGTTCTCTGTCAGATGACTCCACCAGTGTCTGTTCTCTGTCAGATGACTCCACCAGTGTCTGTTCTCTGTCAGTTGACTACAGTGTCTGTTCTCTGTCAGATGACTACAGTGTCTGTTCTCTGTCAGATGACTCCACCAGTGTCTGTTCTCTGTCAGATGACTCCACCAGTGTCTGTTCTCTGTCAGATGACTCCACCAGTGTCTGTTCTCTGTCAGATGACTCCACCAGTGTCTGTTCTCTGTCAGATCCACCACTCTGTTCTCTGTCAGATGACTCCACCAGTGTCTGTTCTCTGTCAGATGACTCCACCAGTGTCTGTTCTCTGTCAGATGACTCCACCAGTGTCTGTTCTCTGTCAGATGACTACAGTGTCTGTTCTCTGTCAGATGACTACAGTGTCTGTTCTCTGTCAGATGACTACAGTGTCTGTTCTCTGTCAGATGACTACAGTGTTTGTTCTCTGTCAGATGACTACAGTGTCTGTTCTCTGTCAGATGACTCCACCAGTGTCTGTTCTCTGTCAGATGACTCCACCAGTGTCTGTTCTCTGTCAGATGACTCCACCAGTGTCTGTTCTCTGTCAGATGACTCCACCAGTGTCTGTTCTCTGTCAGATGACTCCACCAGTGTTTGTTCTCTGTCAGATGACTACAGTGTTTGTTCTCTGTCAGATGACTACAGTGTCTGTTCTCTGTCAGATGACTACAGTGTCTGTTCTCTGTCAGATGACTACAGTGTTTGTTCTCTGTCAGATGACTACAGTGTCTGTTCTCTGTCAGATGACTACAGTGTCTGTTCTCTGTCAGATGACTACAGTGTCTGTTCTCTGTCAGATGACTACAGTGTCTGTTCTCTGTCAGATGACTACAGTGTCTGTTCTCTGTCAGATTACTACAGTGTCTGTTCTCTGTCAGATGACTACAGTGTCTGTTCTCTGTCAGATGACTCCACCAGTGTCTGTTCTCTGTCAGATGACTCCACCAGTGTCTGTTCTCTGTCAGATAACTACGCCAGTGTCTGTTCTCTGTCAGATGACTACGCCAGTGTCTGTTCTCTGTCAGATGACTACGCCAGTGTCTGTTCTCTGTCAGATGACTACGCCAGTGTCTGTTCTCTGTCAGATGACTGTCAGATGACAGTGTCTGTTCTCTGTCAGATGACTACAGTGTCTGTTCTCTGTCAGATGACTACAGTGTCTGTTCTCTCAGATGACTACAGTGTCTGTTCTCTGTCAGATGACTACAGTGTCTGTTCTCTGTCAGATGACTACAGTGTCTGTTCTCTGTCAGATGACTCCACCAGTGTCTGTTCTCTGTCAGATGACTCCACCAGTGTCTGTTCTCTGTCAGATGACTCCACCAGTGTCTGTTCTCTGTCAGATGACTCCACCAGTGTCTGTTCTCTGTCAGATGACTCCACCAGTGTCTGTTCTCTGTCAGATGACTCCACCAGTGTCTGTTCTCTGTCAGATGACTCCACCAGTGTCTGTTCTCTGTCAGATGACTCCACCAGTGTCTGTTCTCTGTCAGTTGACTACAGTGTCTGTTCTCTGTCAGATGACTACAGTGTCTGTTCTCTGTCAGATGACTACAGTGTCTGTTCTCTGTCAGATGACTACAGTGTCTGTTCTCTGTCAGATGACTACAGTGTCTGTTCTCTGTCAGATGACTCCACCAGTGTCTGTTCTCTGTCAGATGACTACAGTGTCTGTTCTCTGTCAGTTGACTACAGTGTCTGTTCTCTGTCAGATGACTACAGTGTCTGTTCTCTGTCAGATGACTACAGTGTCTGTTCTCTGTCAGATGACTACAGTGTTTGTTCTCTGTCAGATGACTACAGTGTCTGTTCTCTGTCAGATGACTCCACCAGTGTCTGTTCTCTGTCAGATGACTCCACCAGTGTCTGTTCTCTGTCAGATGACTACAGTGTTTGTTCTCTGTCAGATGACTACAGTGTCTGTTCTCTGTCAGATGACTACAGTGTCTGTTCTCTGGCAGATGACTACAGTGTCTGTTCTCTGGCAGATGACTACAGTGTCTGTTCTCTGTCAGTTGACTACAGTGTCTGTTCTCTGTCAGATGACTACAGTGTCTGTTCTCTGTCAGATGACTACAGTGTCTGTTCTCTGTCAGATGACTACAGTGTCTGTTCTCTGTCAGATGACTCCACCAGTGTCTGTTCTCTGACTCAGATGACTCCACCAGTGTCTGTTCTCTGTCAGATGACTCCACCAGTGTCTGTTCTCTGTCAGATGACTACAGTGTCTGTTCTCTGTCAGATGACTCCACCAGTGTCTGTTCTCTGTCAGATGACTCCACCAGTGTCTGTTCTCTGTCAGATGACTACAGTGTCTGTTCTCTGTCAGATGACTACAGTGTCTGTTCTCTGTCAGATGACTACAGTGTCTGTTCTCTGTCAGATGACTCCACCAGTGTCTGTTCTCTGTCAGATGACTACAGTGTCTGTTCTCTGTCAGATGACTAGCCAGTGTCTGTTCTCTGTCAGATGACTACAGTGTCTGTTCTCTGTCAGATGACTACAGTGTTTGTTCTCTGTCAGATGACTACAGTGTGTTCTCTGTCAGATGACTGTCTGTTCTCTGTCAGATGACTACAGTGTCTGTTCTCTGTCAGATGACTCCACCAGTGTCTGTTCTCTGTCAGATGACTCCACCAGTGTCTGTTCTCTGTCAGATGACTCCACCAGTGTCTGTTCTCTGTCAGATGACTCCACCAGTGTCTGTTCTCTGTCAGATGACTCCACCAGTGTCTGTTCTCTGTCAGATGACTCCACCAGTGTCTGTTCTCTGTCAGATGACTCCACCAGTGTCTGTTCTCTGTCAGATGACTCAGTGTCTGTTCTCTGTCAGTGTCTGTTCTCTGTCAGATGACTACAGTGTCTGTTCTCTGTCAGATGACTCCACCAGTGACTGTTCTGTCAGATGACTCCACCAGTGTCTGTTCTCTGTCAGATGACTCCACCAGTGTCTGTTCTCTGTCAGTTGACTACAGTGTCTGTTCTCTGTCAGATGACTACAGTGTCTGTTCTCTGTCAGATGACTCCACCAGTGTCTGTTCTCTGTCAGATGACTACAGTGTCTGTTCTCTGTCAGTTGACTACAGTGTCTGTTCTCTGTCAGATGACTACAGTGTCTGTTCTCTGTCAGATGACTACAGTGTCTGTTCTCTGTCAGATGACTCAGTGTCTGTTCTCTGTCAGTGACTCCACCAGTGTCTGTTCTCTGTCAGATGACTCCACAGTGTCTGTTCTCTGTCAGATGACTCCACCAGTGTCTGTTCTCTGTCAGATGACTCCACCAGTGTCTGTTCTCTGTCAGATGACTCCACCAGTGTCTGTTCTCTGTCAGATGACTCCACCAGTGTCTGTTCTCTGTCAGATGACTCCACCAGTGTCTGTTCTCTGTCAGATGACTCCACCAGTGTCTGTTCTCTGTCAGATGACTCCACCAGTGTCTGTTCTCTGTCAGATGACTCCACCAGTGTCTGTTCTCTGTCAGATGACTCCACCAGTGTCTGTTCTCTGTCAGATGACTCCACCAGTGTCTGTTCTCTGTCAGATGACTACAGTGTCTGTTCTCTGTCAGATGACTACAGTGTCTGTTCTCTGTCAGATGACTACAGTGTCTGTTCTCTGTCAGACAACTACAGTTTCTGTTGACCTCTGGTGTCTGTTCTCTGTCAGATGACTACAGTGTCTGTTGACCACTGGTGTCTGTTCTCTGTCAGATGACTACAGTGTCTGTTCTCTGTCAGTGTGGTCTAGAATCTAGCCTAAGACCCAACGCTCCTTTTTTTCAGTGTTTCATTGTTCTCATTCTGTATGTAGACTTACTAACTGAGCAGTTAGAACTGTGTGTGTGTGTGTGTGTGTGTGTGTGTGTGTGTATGCAATTGTGTTGGGCTTGGCAAGGTGCTTGATCCCTGTCAGCTATGGCAACGGCAGAAAACAGCTAAGGTGCCAGAGGCAATTACTCAACCCCCACGAGGTCACAAGGCAACAGTGGGTTGCCATTGGGACATAATTATTGGTGATTTAGCATTGTGCCGAACATAATTATATTTCTGGAAAACACAATGTGGCTCAGAGCAGTCAGACAGCTCAAGGAGAGAGAATAGAGTCTATAATGGTAAGTCTGAAAGACTGACCTGACCTACCATGGATTAAACTCCAGGTGTCTTTGATTGATCGGAGGCTGCCAATTGGGTTTCTGCGTTAGTTGAAATAGCTCAGGGCTGTAGGTAGCGTCTCAGAGTATGTGTTGATCTAGGATCAGCTATCCATGTCATTGTGATCTGAAAGGCTAAACACATCCTTGATCAGCACTCCTGCTCTGAGACGCTCAATACATGCAGCCCCAGGTTTCAATGCTACTTTTAGGTGAATGTTTTAGTGCTGTAAGGGCTACGCAGAACTGTGATGCAGGAGCAGTGATTCCCAAATGGTTGGGCACAGCTGATTTATTTTTTGACAGAGTACTGGCTTGAGACACTGGTTTTATTTTCTTGGATCACAAATAATCACTTTAGAGAGAGAACTAGAGAGAGAACCTCTGTATGTGTGATGTCTACTGTTAATTTTTATTGTTTATTTCACTTTATATATTATCTACCTCACTTGCTTTGGCAATGTTAACACATGTTTCCCATGCCAATAAAGCCCTTGAATTGAATTGAACTATGGGAACTACTGTGTTAGAGATGATGATGGTCTCTGAGGTAGAAAGTGGCATTATATCTCGATGAATGTCCTGAGTACATTCTCTCTCTCGCGCTCTCTCTCTCTCTCTCTGTCTCTCTCTGTCTCTCTGTGTGTGTCTCTGTCTCTCTGTGTCTTTCTCTCTCTCTCTCTGTCTCTCTGTGTCTTTCTCTCTCTCTCTCTCTCTCTCTCTCTCTCTCTCTCTCTCTCTCTGTCTCTCTCTCTGTCTCTCTGTGTGTGTCTCTGTCTCTCTGTGTCTTTCTCTCTCTCTCTCTGTCTCTCTGTGTCTTTCTCTCTGTCTCTCTCTCTGTCTCTCTCTCTGTCTCTCTCTCTGTCTCTCTGTGTGTGTCTCTGTCTCTCTGTCTTTCTCTCTCTCTCTCTCTCTCTCTCTGTCTTTCTCTCTCTCTCTCTCTCTGTCTCTCTGTCTTTCTCTCTCTCTCTCTCTCTCTCTCTGTGTCTCTCTCTCTGTGTCTTTCTCTCTCTGTCTCTCTCTCTGTCTCTCTGTGTCTCTC
>NW_024609823.1:817500-820000 GCF_018296145.1 Oncorhynchus tshawytscha
TACTTGGGATGAATGTTTTGCTTTTCCCAAGCTGAAAGTCTCTCTCTCTCTCACACACACACACACACACACACACACACACACACACACTCCTGACTGACACAGAATGCTCCCAGGATTGTTCCCACCAGAGTGAGCAGGCTTGAAAACAGCAAATGCGGGCCACAACTGTACTTCACCGTGTGGAATGACAGACTCCCAGGCTGAGAGATGCCTCTGTCTGTTTCTGTCTGTCTGCATGTACTGTGTCTGTTTGTATATGTATGTCTGTATCTGTCTGTCTGTATCTGTCTGTCCGTCTCCGTCTGTCCATTTCCATCTGTCCGTCCGTCGGCCTGTCTAACACCTGACTGTCTGGAGCTCAAATAAGACACATACAGCCTCTGGGTCAAAGGTCATGTCCTAGCATCCTCCTATGTGAAACTCAACTCCAAGTTAACTGTAGAGGGGAGGCAGGGATGGGGTTGGGGTGCATCCTAGTGCTAAAACACCTATATTAAATTAATTGCTGGTTGAATCAGGTGTGTTAGTGCTGGGCTGGAACAAAAAATACTGTGTTGTAGGAAGAGTGCAGGTCTTGACCTTTTTGGCGTAGGAGTTGGTGTGCTTGTTCTGATTGGAACTGTATGGTCATTGCTTCAAGCCAGGCTTGTTTACATGTATCTACATGGTGGAGAGATTCTTTAACAGTTGTGAATGACACATTTTCCATTGGTGGGCAAGAGAGACGGACATCGCTGAAAGGATTGTTGATACGAGCCAGGTATAACTATGGTGAGTCACAAACCTGGATGAGATGGAGAGAATAGAAAGCTGGCTGCAGTCTGTCAGAGGTGGGTTTACCTGGGTCGTGTTCAACCAAACAGAAGAAAACTAACTGAAACAGGGAGGGACTTACCCGGGCTTGTCCAATAAGACATTTGAGTTGTTCATTTCAAATTTTTTCAGTCACATGCACTAATGAACACACCCCTGAATTCAGCAAGAAAATGTTGGACAAAAGACTGAGAAAAAGGTTTTGTCCCAAATGGCATCGGGTTCTGGTCAATAGAAGTGCACTTTATAGTGGGATCACTACTTACTGCCTGCTATGACATAAGTAATTTTTCAGGGCCCTATGGCTTGGGGATTATAATGTCAAAGCGAGGTGTACAGATTGTGTGTGTATGTGTGTGTGTATGTGTGAACATCTGCTAAATATCTGTATGTGACCAATCATTTTGATTTGATTGATGTGGAGTCATTTGAAAGCATCAAGTTGATCACATTGCCCTAGTCTATCAGTGACGAAAATCACTTCCCAGTCACTTTACCCTGCAGGGTTCCATAACTGGTGGCTCGTGGGACGAATTTGGCCCATGGGTGATTTTACTTGGCCCCCAAGTTTTCTGAGCAAACTTGTTTTATTGTTGTACAGAAAGACTGTAAAAACATCTGGAAATCATCTCCAAGGGATTTTCATTTAGAAAATCTGTTTGTAAATATTCCCATGCATAGTAGACGTGATTGTATACAAATGTAAATAAGGTTTGAAATTACTATGTTTTTGTCAAATGTTGTATCTGTTTTGGCTTCTTGCGGTCAATCTGCAGTCTACAATTGATTTGTAATTACATTACGGCCCCCTGACCATCTGCTCAAGAAAGAAATCTTCCAGCGGCTGAATCTAGTTGAGGATCCCTGGGTCTGCTATAGTGGAACAGCTCTGTTTGACTGGTTGGCACAGATATGGGATCAGCTTACCCTCCCTGAATCCTATTGTTTACCATTATAAGGAAAATGTTTGATGGACTTCAGATCATTGTTTAGGGCTGGATGCTTGTCCTGGAGAGAAAGCAGACGTCTTTGGAGGTTCCCCTAGCTTTAGAACGTTAGAAATCAAAGCCCTGGAATTGGGATTAATCCACACACAAGCACGCAAACACACACAAGCCGGAGTCTATTGAAACAGACTCACTCTAGAGACTCTTTCCAGAGATTTACACACGCACACACACACACACACACACACACACACACACACACACACACACACACACACACACACACACACACACACACACACACACACACACACACACACACACACACACACACACACACACACACACACACAGAGGGTCTATACAGACGACAGGCTCCATAGAGGATTAGTCTAGTACCTGTTCCTTCCTTAGAAAGTATCAGTCCTGATACTCTGGGGCTTGTCTGTCAGGTCTCAAGCCACTTGGGCAAAAGAAGAAATGTACTGTCGCCAGACTCACTACCCCACAGTCTAACCATGGTCCATGAAACAAAACCAAACTGCAATGACAAAAGATATTCAGTCACTCTCGGAGGAAAATAGTATATTCTTGTCCTAAGATCTTTGCTGCCCTGCCAGATCCTATAGTCTGTCTGTTTGGTGTTACAATGAATGAGTTGGCAAGGCAGTACAAACAGGTAGGAAAACAGACCAGGGTAGGAAAACAGAGGTATGGTATTGGCTGGAGCGGATTTG
>NW_024609823.1:825000-830000 GCF_018296145.1 Oncorhynchus tshawytscha
GATCCAAACCAACATGAGCATATGAGTTAAAGTCAAAAGAATTGGACAAATTGCATGATCTTTTTCTTGGCATTTCATGCATTCTAAGCTCAGTGGGCCTGGCATGTTTTTTTCTCTCCCCAGGCCTGCGTGGGATATTATTATCTGGAAAATGAGGTCACGATTGTTTAAATGTTATATCCATTTGTGGAGGGATAGAAGTGGGTCAGGATAGCTGACACCTACAGCCGTATATAAGGACGAAGGCTGACTTAAGTTGTGTGTGTGTGTGCACATACATGCACGTGTGTGCCAGCACGTACACACACACACACGCACACACACACACACACCCACGCACACACACGCACACACACACGCACGCACACACAATGTTAAAGAGACACTATGCAGGCCCTCCTTTTGTTCATTTAATTGTTAATTTTTACTCAATAGGTCAAATGCAAGGTAAGACAAACTGTGTGTGTGTGTGTGTGTGTGTCTGTCTGTGTGTGTGTGTGGGTGTGCCCACGTGGTCTCTCTGTGATAGTGTCAGTAGGCTACTTGAGGGGAGAAGACACAGGACAAACTGGGCCCTAATAGTTTTCTTCCCTGGATAGCTCTCTCTGTCTGTGGCCAGGTCACTGGAAGTATCTGTCACGCCTGCCCCCCCCCAGCACCAGGCTGCCCTGTATCACACACTCCTATCATCCATGATGTACATCTGCCTTCCCTCGTCATGCACATCAATGATATTGGACTCACCTGGACTCACTCATCACCTGTTATTACCTCTCCTATATTTGTCAGTTCTCCAGCTCTGTTCCCCACTTCTTTGTCTTACTAGTTTGCTTGACGCTGTTCCTGTCTCGTTCCATGTCCGTTCTTTATTAAATGTTTGACTCCCCGTACCTGCTTCGTCTCTCCAGCGTCATTCCATGTGACAGAATGCAGAAGCCATCACACAATGCATTGGGGAGTACTGGCGTTCCGGTTGGTATGGTAACATCAGCTCTGGGTCACCACCGATGGAACCGGGGATGCCTAGCCAGCTCGTCGGGCTTCCACGCCCTAGCTGGCTCAAGAGGTTTCCACGCCCTAGCTGGCTCAAGAGGTTTCCACACCCTAGCTGGCTCAAGAGGTTTCCACACCCTAGCTGGCTCAAGAGGTTTCCACGCCCTAGCTGGCTCAAGAGGTTTCCACGCCCTAGCTGGCTCAAGAGGTTTCCACACCCTAGCTGGCTCAAGAGGTTTCCACGCCCTAGCTGGCTCAAGAGGTTCCCACGCCCTAGCTGACTCGAGAGGTTCCCACACCCTAGCTGGCTCGAGAGGTTCCCACGCCCTAGCTGACTCGAGAGGTTCCCTTGCCCCGGTTGGCTCGGATGGCGCCCATCCCACGTCGGGCCTCAGCTGGATCGTTAGTTCTTGTTCGCCCAGCCAGTCCAGGAGTTGTTTTTGTTTGTTTTGTTGTTGACGTCGGGGTGGATTCCGTCGCCGATGGAACTGGGGGTGCCTCCCCGTACCTGCTTCGTCTCTCCAGTTTCATTCCATGTGACAGTATCCCTCTACCTAGCCTTGTAGCCTTGGAAGTGTGTGTCACGTTCGTCATAATGATCGGACCATGGCGCAGCGTGGTATGTGTACATTCTCTTTTTTAATGAATGAACAAAAACAACAAACAACCAAATGAAACTTGAAGCTATACAAACTAGTGCTGACAGGCAACTAAACATAGACAAGATCCCACAACACAAATTAGGAAAATGGCTACCTAAATATGATCCCCAATCAGAGACAACGATAAACAGCTGTCTCTGATTGGAAACCATATCAGGCCAACATAGACATACAAAAACCCCTAGACATACAAAAATCCCTAGACATACAAAAACCCCTAGACATACAAAACCCCCTAGACATACAAAAACATACAAAAACCCTAGACATACAAAAACTAGAGTACCCACCCAAGTCACACCCTGACCTAACCAAAATATATAGAAAAACAGATATCTAAGATCAGGGCCTGACAGTGTAGGTCTGTCAGTCTGTCAGTCTGTCTGTTTATAGGACCCTATACAGTACAAGAGACAGTACATCAGTATCCGGGAGCGAACAGCAGCATTACAACTACCATCACCAGGCAACAACTTCATACACTATAATTGGCTCTAGATATTTTGCTGGTCAGGCCATGTGGTGTGAAAAAACACGATTGATGTACCACCCTTTAAGTGAGGGGAAATATGAAATGGTTTTCTGCTGTGTTGCAGCTAAGCTGAGTCTTAGCTTGGAGCTAGTGCCTGGTGGATGTCTTTCCTGTGTTGCAGCAGCATTGTTTACACTGAGTCTTAGCTTGGAGCTAGTGCCTGGTGGATGTCTTTCCTGTGTTGCAGCAGCATTGTTTACCCTGAGTCTTAGCTTGGAGCTAGTGCCTGGTGGATGTCTTTCCTGTGTTGCAGCAGCATTGTTTACACTGAGTCTTAGCTTGGAGCTAGTGCCTGGTGGATGTCTTTCCTGTGTTGCAGCAGCATTGTTTACCCTGAGTCTTAGCTTGGAGCTAGTGCCTGGTGGATGTCTTTGCTGTGTTGCAGCAGCATTGTTTACCCTGAGTCTTAGCTTGGAGCTAGTGCCTGGTGGATGTCTTTCCTGTGTTGCAGCAGCATTGTTTACACTGAGTCTTAGCTTGGAGCTAGTGCCTGGTGGATGTCTTTGCTGTGTTGCAGCAGCATTGTTTACCCTGAGTCTTAGCTTGGAGCTAGTGCCTGGTGGATGTCTTTCCTGTGTTGCAGCAGCATTGTTTACACTGAGTCTTAGCTTGGAGCTAGTGCCTGGTGGATGTCTTTCCTGTGTTGCAGCAGCATTGTTTACACTGAGTCTTAGCTTGGAGCTAGTGCCTGGTGGATGTCTTTCCTGTGTTGCAGCAGCATTGTTTACCCTGAGTCTTAGCTTGGAGCTAGTGCCTGGTGGATGTCTTTCCTGTGTTGCAGCAGCATTGTTTACCCTGAGTCTTAGCTTGGAGCTAGTGCCTGGTGGATGTCTTTCCTGTGTTGCAGCAGCATTGTTTACACTGAGTCTTAGCTTGGAGCTAGTGCCTGGTGGATGTCTTTCCTGTGTTGCAGCAGCATTGTTTACACTGAGTCTTAGCTTGGAGCTAGTGCCTGGTGGATGTCTTTCCTGTGTTGCAGCAGCATTGTTTACCCTGAGTCTTAGCTTGGAGCTAGTGCCTGGTGGATGTCTTTCCTGTGTTGCAGCAGCATTGTTTACACTGAGTCTTAGCTTGGAGCTAGTGCCTGGTGGATGTCTTTGCTGTGTTGCAGCAGCATTGTTTACACTGAGTCTTAGCTTGGAGCTAGTGCCTGGTGGATGTCTTTCCTGTGTTGCAGCAGCATTGTTTACCCTGAGTCTTAGCTTGGAGCTAGTGCCTGGTGGATGTCTTTCCTGTGTTGCAGCAGCATTGTTTACCCTGAGTCTTAGCTTGGAGCTAGTGCCTGGTGGATGTCTTTCCTGTGTTGCAGCAGCATTGTTTACACTGAGTCTTAGCTTGGAGCTAGTGCCTGGTGGATGTCTTTCCTGTGTTGCAGCAGCATTGTTTACACTGAGTCTTAGCTTGGAGCTAGTGCCTGGTGGATGTCTTTCCTGTGTTGCAGCAGCATTGTTTACCCTGAGTCTTAGCTTGGAGCTAGTGCCTGGTGGATGTCTTTCCTGTGTTGCAGCAGCATTGTTTACACTGAGTCTTAGCTTGGAGCTAGTGCCTGGTGGATGTCTTTCCTGTGTTGCAGCAGCATTGTTTACACTGAGTCTTAGCTTGGAGCTAGTGCCTGGTGGATGTCTTTCCTGTGTTGCAGCAGCATTGTTTACCCTGGTCTTAGCTTGGAGCTAGTGCCTGGTGGATGTCTTTCCTGTGTTGCAGCAGCATTGTTTACACTGAGTCTTAGCTTGGAGCTAGTGCCTGGTGGATGTCTTTCCTGTGTTGCAGCAGCATTGTTTACACTGAGTCTTAGCTTGGAGCTAGTGCCTGGTGGATGTCTTTCCTGTGTTGCAGCAGCATTGTTTACACTGAGTCTTAGCTTGGAGCTAGTGCCTGGTGGATGTCTTTCCTGTGTTGCAGCAGCATTGTTTACCCTGAGTCTTAGCTTGGAGCTAGTGCCTGGTGGATGTCTTTCCTGTGTTGCAGCAGCATTGTTTACACTGAGTCTTAGCTTGGAGCTAGTGCCTGGTGGATGTCTTTGCTGTGTTGCAGCAGCATTGTTTACCCTGAGTCTTAGCTTGGAGCTAGTGCCTGGTGGATGTCTTTGCTGTGTTGCAGCAGCATTGTTTACACTGAGTCTTAGCTTGGAGCTAGTGCCTGGTGGATGTCTTTTGGAGTTGCCTGGTGTCTGTCTTCTGTGTTGCAGCAGCATTGTTTACCCTGAGTCTTAGCTTGGAGCTAGTGCCTGGTGGATGTATTTCCTGTGTTGCAGCAGCATTGTTTACACTGAGTCTTAGCTTGGAGCTAGTGCCTGGTGGATGTCTTTCCTGTGTTGCAGCAGCATTGTTTACCCTGAGTCTTAGCTTGGAGCTAGTGCCTGGTGGATGTCTTTCCTGTGTTGCAGCAGCATTGTTTACACTGAGTCTTAGCTTGGAGCTAGTGCCTGGTGGATGTCTTTCCTGTGTTGCAGCAGCATTGTTTACCCTGAGTCTTAGCTTGGAGCTAGTGCCTGGTGGATGTCTTTCCTGTGTTGCAGCAGCATTGTTTACACTGAGTCTTAGCTTGGAGCTAGTGCCTGGTGGATGTCGTTCCTGTGTTGCAGCAGCATTGTTTACCCTGAGTCTTAGCTTGGAGCTAGTGCCTGGTGGATGTCTTTCCTGTGTTGCAGCAGCATTGTTTACCCTGAGTCTTAGCTTGGAGCTAGTGCCTGGTGGATGTCTTTCCTGTGTTGCAGCAGCATTGTTTACCCTGAGTCTTAGCTTGGAGCTAGTGCCTGGTGGATGTCTTTCCTGTGTTGCAGCAGCATTGTTTACCCTGAGTCTTAGCTTGGA
>NW_024609823.1:837500-850000 GCF_018296145.1 Oncorhynchus tshawytscha
TCCTGTGACTAATCAATTTGGTGATTTAAGCTCTGAATATCAGCTACCCAACTTTATCAGGAGTTATCGTGAGCCTTTTTGCAGTGTGTTTACACAGCGGGAAATGTAGAAGTATTGTATTTTTTGCTGTGATACATACTTGAAACCACTGATCATGCCAACAGGGTGAAACCTCTGTACAACAGTTGTGACTGTCCATTCCATAATGTCCATTTAACTTTGACCTGTCCTGTTCTCAGGGTATGTTGTTTGTTACCATGACAGCACATTTTTAATTTGATTGGGTGCCATTTAGGTTGGGCTATTTGATCGGAGAAAGCTGCGTGATGTAAAAAGTGTCTCATTACATTGTCATCCATTTTATCTCCAGCCTGTAGGCTACAGAAAAGGCCACATATTCTTTCTACCACATCCTATATCTGCTACATGATTTATGTTAGATTTTTTTTATGACGGCATGTTGGTGGAGCAGCGATGTGTCTCTCCAACAGCACCCTTGAGAGGCGCGCTGGGAATGGACAAGCTAAATATTTTGCGCCCCTGCCTTTGACAAAGTGGGCATTGTTTATCACAGGGCGGCATCAGTGCTCAACTAAAAAGCCCATTTGCCACAGGTTGAGAGAAATTGTCATTGTTTTTGGGCAGAATTACAGTGCATTCGGAAAGTATTCAGTTTACAATTATTTTGGTACATTTCAGCCTTATTCTAAAATTGATTAAATTAAATTTTAAATTTTTCCCTCATCAATCTACACACAATACCCCATAATGACAAAGCAACATTTTTTTGTTGTTGAAATTTTGCAAATATATTACAAATAAAAAACAGAAATACCTTATTTACATAAGTATTCAGACCCTTTGCTATGAGACTCAGGTGCATCCTATTTCCATTGATCATCCTTGAGATGTTTCTACAACTTGATTGGAGTCCACCTGTGGTAAATTAAATTGAGTGGACAATATTTGGAAAGGCAGACACGTGTCTATATAAGGTCCCACAGTTGACAGTGCATGTCAGAGTATAAACAAAGCCATGAGGCCGAAGGAATTGTCCGGAGAACTTTGAGACAGGATTGTGTTGAGGCACAGATCTGGGGAATAGAACCAAAACATTTCTGCAGCATTAAAGGTCCCAAAGAACACAGTGGCCTCCATCATTCTTAAATGGAAGAAGTTTGGAACCACCAAGACTCTTCCTAGAGCTGGCCGCCCGGCCAAACTGAGCAATCGGGGGAGAAGGGCCTTGGTCAGGGAGTTGACCAAGGAGGTGGAGGTGGTCACTCCGACAGAGCTCCAGAGTTCCTCTGTGGAGATGGGAGAACCTTCCAGAATGACAAACATCTCTGCAGCACTCCATCAATCAGGCCTTTATGGTTGAGTGGGCACATGGAAGCCACTCCTCAGTAAAAGGCACATGACAGCCTGCTTGGTGTTTGCCAAAAGGCACCTAAAGGACTCTTAAGACCATGACAAACAAGATTCTCTGGTCTGATGAAACCAAGATTGAACTCTTTGGCCTGAATGCCAAGCATCACGTTTGGAGGAAACCTGCCAATGTTTTTCAGCAGCAGGGACTGGGAGACTAGTCAGGATCGAGGGAAAGATGAACGGAGCAAAGTACAGAGGGATCCTTGATGAAAACCTGCTCCAGACCGCTCAGGGCCTCAGACTGGGGTGAAGGTTCACCTTTCAATAGGACAACAACCCTAAACACATAAACGACCCTAAACACATGACAATGCAGGAGTGGCTTCCGGACAAGTCTCTGAATGTTCTTGAGTGGCCCAGCCAGAGCCCGGACCTGAACCTAATCGAACATCTCTGGAGAGACCTGAAAAAGCTGTGCAATGACGCACTCATCCAACCTGACAGAGCTTGAGAGGATCTGCAGAGAAGAATGGGAGAAACTCCTCAAATACAGGTGTGCCAAGCTTGTAGCGTCATACCCAAGAAGACTCGAGGCTGTAATCGCTGCCAAAGGTTCTTCAACAAAGTACAGGGTCTGAATACTAATGTAAATGTGATATTTCAGTTTTTTTTATTTATACATTTGCAAAAATGTAAAACAGTTTTTGCTTTGTCATTATGGGGTATTGTGTGTAGATTGATGAGGGGGAAAAAATGATTTAATCCATTTTAGAATAAGGCTGTAACGTAACAAAATGTGGATAAAAATCAAGGGGTCTGAATACTTTCTGAATGCACTGTATGTGAGGTTTTATGTGTTGTTGGAGGTGCGTGTTGGTCAGTTCAGTTCAGAAAAGGCTGCCCTCGTCAATCTGCCGCCATAAGCGGCCGAATAATCCTGCCTGTTGAGCGGGCCGGCCATGTTAATACGTTGAGCGGGTCGGCCGTGTTAATACGCTGAGCTGTGTTAATACGCTGAGCCGTGTTAATACGCTGAGCCGTGTTAGTACGTTGAGCGGGTCGGCCGTGTTAATACGCTGAGCCGTGTTAATACGCTGAGCCGTGTTAGTACGTTGAGCGGGTCGGCCGTGTTAATAAGTTGAGCGGGCTGGCTGTGTTAATACATTGAGCCATGTTAATAAGTTGAGCGGGCTGGCCGTGTTAATACGTTGAGCGGGCTGGCCGTGTTAATATGTTGAGCGGGCTGGGGCTGGCCGTGTTAATATGTTGAGCGGGCTGGCCGTGTTAATATGTTGAGCGGGCTGGCCGTGTTAATACGTTGAGCCGTGTTAATATGTTGAGCGGGTCGGCCGTGTTAATATGTTGAGCGGGCTGGCCGTGCTAATACGTTGAGCCGTGTTAATACGTTGAGCGGGTCGGCCGTGTTAATATGTTGAGCAGGTCGGCCGTGTTAATACGTTGAGCGGGTCGGCCGTGTTAATACGTTGAGCCGTGTTAATACGTTGAGCGGGCTGGCCGTGTTAATACGCTGAGCCGTGTTAATACGTTGAGCCGTGTTAATACGTTGAGCCGTGTTAATACGTTGAGTGGGCTGGCCGTGTTAACTTCTTGGATATAGGGGGCGCTCTTTTAATTTATGGATGGTTTTAAGCGCAATATTTTGTCACGAAAAGATGCTCGACTATGCATATAATTGGCAGCTTTGGAAAGAAAACACTCTTAAGGTTTCCAAAACTGCAAAGATATTATCTGTGAGTGCCACAGAACTCATGCTACAGGCAAAACCAAGATGAAACTTCAACCAGGAAATGGGCAGAATTTTTGAAGCTCTGTTTTCCAATGTCTCCTTATATGGCTGTGAATGCACCAGGAACGAGCCTGCGCTTTCTGTCGTTTCTTCAAGATGTCTGCAGCATTGTGACGTATTTGTAGGCATATCATTGGAAGATTGGCCATAAGAGACTACATTTTCCAGGGGTCCGCCCGGTGTCCTTTGTCTAAATTGGTGCGTAATCTTCAGTTGCGGGCATTGGTAGCCAAACGTGACGCACCAAACGGAGCGATTTCTCCTAAACAAATAAACTTTTAGGAAAAACTGAACATTTGCTATCTAACAGTCTCCTCATTGAAAACATCTGAAGTTCTTCAAAGGTAAATGATTTTATTTGAATGCTTTTCTGGTTTTTGTGAAAATGTTGCCTGCTGAATGCTAACGCTAATGCTAACGCTAAATGCTACGCTAGCTAGCTACTGTTACACAAATGATTGTTTTCCTATGGTTGAGAAGCATATTTTGAAAATCTGAGATGACAGTGTTGTTAACAAAAGGCTAAGCTTGAGAGCTAGCATATTTATTTCATTTCATTTGCGATTTTCATGAATAGTTAACGTTGCGTTATGGTAATGAGCTTGAGGCTGTATTCACGATCCCGGATCCGAGATGGCTAAGTGCAAGAGGTTAATACATTGAGCCGTGTTAATACGCTGAGCCGTGTTAATACGCTGAGCCGTGTTAA
This sequence comes from Oncorhynchus tshawytscha, assembly GCF_018296145.1. Lineage (NCBI taxonomy): Eukaryota > Metazoa > Chordata > Actinopteri > Salmoniformes > Salmonidae > Oncorhynchus > Oncorhynchus tshawytscha. The sequence continues at coordinate 841,388 of NW_024609823.1, forward strand.
TACGCTGAGCGGGTCGGCCGTGTTAATACGTTGTAGTTTATTAGTTTCACCGGACTACGTTAGTGGAGGCTTTGGTTTCGACTATAAGGTATTTGTTCTTAGAAGACCCTGCATGGTGTTGGCCAGGGGCTGGGTTTTGGTTGGGGTTGAGGTTGGGGGTATAGAGGTGGGGCTTGAGGCAGCTCTGGTCGGGGGGAAAGGGGAGGTGGCATGTTGCAAACAACTATCTGGGATCTCGTGAGAGAAAACCAAGAGACATGATAAAAGCTGATCTACCCTAAAAACGACTGCTCTGTTGTTCTTTTGCTCTCTCTCTCTCTCTCTCTCTCTCTCTCTCTCTCTCTCTCTCTCTCTCTCTCTCTCTCCTCTCTCTCTCTCTCTCTCTCTCTCTCTCTCTCCTCTCTCTCTCTCTCTCTCTCTCTCTCTCTCTCTCTCTCTCTCTCTCTCTCTGTCTCTCTGTCTCTCTCTCTCTCTCTCTCTCTCTCTCTCTCTCTCTCTCTCTCTCTCTCTCTCTCTCTCTCTCTCTCTCTCTCTCTCTGTCTCTCTCTCTCTCTCTCTCTCTCTCTCTCTCTCTCTCTCTCTCTCTCTCTCTCTCTCTCTGTCTCTGTCTCTCTCTCTCTCTGTCTCTCTCTCTCTCTCTCTCTCTCTCTCTCTCTCTCTCTCTCTCTCTCTCTCTCTCTCTCTCTCTCTCTCTCTCTCTCTCTCTCTCTCTCTCTCTCTCGGTCTCTCTTCAGACTGGTCTGGTCTATACAGGAGAGGACAGTCTCTTCATACAGCCGGTCAGCAGTTCTTCCGACTCCTTTTCCGGGCTGCAGCACAGGGTTGTCCGACACCGCCGCTCAGCCAAGACCAGCCCTCCTTCTGCCCCTCCCCCTGGATCCACAGCTGCAGACAAGCAGCCCAAGGACTGCGGCACCATTCCAGGTGAGTGACAGAAATGTTGAATGGTGGATAGTGGATATTGGATACCATTGGACCGGCACTGCCACTTTCGGTTGATTTGGCAGATTTTGGAAGGGAAAGGAAAGGGGATTGGCGTCATTGTTTTAGTAACGATCAATCAATAGTCGAAGTGACAGCTGCATGTACATTAGAAAACAGTCATTTTATGGTTGTGGTCTAATTGATTTTCAAAGCTTCAGTACCATACATGCAAGTTTATTAGGAACTTATTCTAGTCAGTAGGGTTCAAATGGAATCAGAAGCTTTGAAGGAAGGGGAGAAGTAGTCCATCAGAGGCTCAGAAGGAAGGAGAGAAGTAGTCCATCAGATGCTCTGAAGGAAGGAGAGAAGTAGTCCATCAGAAGCTCTGAAGAAGAAGAGAAGTAGTCCATCAGATGCTCTGAAGGAAGGAGAGAAGTAGTCCATCAGAAGCTCTGAAGGAAGGGGAGAAGTAGTCCATCACAGGCTCAGAAGGAAGGAGAGAAGTAGTCCATCAGATGCTCTGAAGGAAGGAGAGAAGTAGTCCATCAGAAGCTCTGAAGAAGAAGAGAAGTAGTCCATCAGATGCTCTGAAGGAAGGAGAGAAGTAGTCCATCAGAAGCTCTGAAGGAAGGGGAGAAGTAGTCCATCACAGGCTCAGAAGGAAGGAGAGAAGTAGTCCATCAGATGCTCTGAAGGAAGGAGAGAAGTAGTCCATCAGAAGCTCTGAAGAAGAAGAGAAGTAGTCCATCAGATGCCAGTCCATCAGAAGCTCTGAAGGAAGGGGAGAAGTAGTCCATCACAGGCTCAGAAGGAAGGAGAGAAGTAGTCCATCAGATGCTCTGAAGGAAGGAGAGAAGTAGTCCATCAGAAGCTATGAAGAAGAAGAGAAGTAGTCCATCAGATGCTCTGAAGGAAGGAGAGAAGTAGTCCATCAGAAGCTCTGAAGGAAGGGGAGAAGTAGTCCATCAGAAGCTCTGAAGGAAGGGGAGAAGTAGTCCATCAGAAGCTCTGAAGGAAGGGGAGAAGTAGTCCATCAGAAGCTCTGAAGGAAGGGGAGAAGTAGTCCATCAGAAGCTCTGAAGGAGGGGGAGAAGTAGTCCATCAGATGCTCTGAAGGAGGGGGAGAAGTAGTCCATCAGATGCTCTGAAGGAAGGGGAGAAGTAGTCCATCAGATGCTCTGAAGGAAGGGGAGAAGTAGTCCATCAGAAGCTCTGAAGGAAGGGGAGAAGTAGTGCATCAGAAACTCTGAAGAAGGAGAGAAGTAGTGCATCAGAAGCTCTGAAGGAAGGGGAGAAGTAGTGCAGCCATGCAGACTGTGTGATGGTCAATTGACTGAGTTGAATTGACGTGACCCCCTTGAAACGCCTCAGATCATTAAAACCTTTTCCAATTGAACGCCACCCCCTTAAGAGGCATTAGAAGAAGACAAAAAGGATCCATCAAACCCATTTGGTGTGTCATCATAGTGGTCTGACTTGTGGTCAGACTCACTCAGGTGGAACAAACTTAAACTTGCACCTTTTTTCAATGCTGAATTGAATGTCATTGAGAAAACAGCAAGGTGCCATAATACATTTTTTTGCAAACATCCTTTTTGAATTTTAAAGTATTCCAAGAAGTTGTCATCTAGTTTTTCAAAAGTATCTGTAATCTGATTACAATATTTTTTGCGGGTGACGTAACAGACTACAGTTACAGTGTTTATGTAATCAAATTACATGTAACTGACATGTAATCGGTTACTGCCCAACCCTTGACGCCATCTTCTTCCCCATGTCTTTGTGGTACAGTAGTTTAGTATTCAGGAGTCGTCCTGGTGTAGGTTTCATAAATCATGGGGTTCTGAGCAATATTTATAGCTCTCTTCACATTCTTTGATGTTTATTTAGCTTCAATCTGTTGGAAGGAGAGGCGTTTCAGGGCTGGCAGCTGGGCCTTGTTTTAATGTGCATTTCTACTCTGTAAACTCCTGTTGGGGCCTGCTCTGTCTATCTGTCTCTGTCTGTGTCTGTCTGTCTGTCTGTCCCTCTCTGTCTGTCTCTTTGTTTTTTTTTCTCTTGCTTTATCGATCTGTCAGCCCTTTCTTTCTCTCTCTCTCTCTCTCTCTCTCTCTCTCTCTCTCTCTCTCTCTCTCTCTCTCTCTCTCTCTCTCTCTCTCTCTCTCTGTCTCTCTCTCTCTCTCTTCTCTCTCTCTCTCTCTCTCTCTCTCTCTCTCTCTCTCTCTCTGTCTCTCCCCCTCTCTCTCTCTGAATTCACTTTCAATATAAGTGGCTTTATTGGTATGGGAAATATATGTTTACATTTCCAAAGCAAGTGAAATAGATATTAAACAAAAGTGAAATAAACAATAAAACATAAAGAGTCAACATTACACTCACAAAAGTTTGGCTCCCAGACCATCGACCAGCCTTCAGAGCTACAGTGCAAAACATTACATTCTTGAATGTATAGTGTATTTTGGTCCCAATGTCTCGTGAGTTTAAAATATTTAAAGGAATGTCAAATGAATGTGTGCATAAAGTGTATACAAAAAATATATATATTATTTCGATTTTTTTTATTTGTTGTGTTCTTGGAAGCTGCATTGTTGATTCTGTAGTTCTTCTGGGTGCTGCATTCTGGGTGTTGTAGTTCTTTTTCGATGCATTTTTTAAAAGTGCGTGAACGTCATGAAGTCTATTTTGCATAATACAAGTTCAACTACTACTGCTATTAGATTGTAGATAGTACATTTTGTTTTCTTTTTCCTTATTCTGTGTGGAAACAGCAACTGCTCTCCACGTTTTGGGTGATGTTGCCATCACGTTGCTTCAGAGACAATTTAAACCTTCCCACAGTTTTTCTCGCTACAATGTCTCTGTTCCAAATGGAACACTATTCCCTTTGTAGGGAATAGTGCCACCAGTACTTTGACAGCCTGTAGAAATGATTTCTATATGTTCATAACTGGGACGCAAGGAGTAATAGAAACCTCTTTGAGAGAGAGAGAGAGAGAGAGAGAATTGGCTTTTTACCAAATTACCATACGACAGACCACGCATTCACCTTGCACACCCTAATTGACAAACCTTTCATGCTTTGTTGACCTCACTCAATTTGGCATGGCGGTCTGCTATACAAATGGATGGAACTTGGAGTTGGGGGGAAAAACAAACGACATTAAAAAAATCCATGTACGCAAACAACAAAAATGGGCAAAAAATAAACACATTTCTTTCCACAGGGCCGATGCAGCTTAAGCCCCACCTTCTTCAACATATATATATATCAACTGGCGAGGGCAGTTGAAGTCAAATGTCTACTGTTTGCTGATGGTCTGGTGCTTCTGTCCCCAACTAAGGAGGGCCTACAGCAGCACCTAGATCTTCTGCACAGATTCTGCCAGACTTGGGCTCTGACAGTAAATCTCAGTAAGACCAAAATAATGGTGTTCCAAAAAAGGTCCAGTCGCCAGGACCACAAATACAAATTCCATGTAGACACCGTTGCCCTGGAGCACACAAAAAACTATACATACATCGGCCTAAACATCAGCGCCACAGGTAACTTCCACAAAGCTGTGAACGATCTGAGAGACAAGGCAAGAAGGGCATTCTATGCCATCAAACGGAAAATCAAATTCGACATACCAATTAGGATCTGGCTAAAAATACTTGAATCAATTATAAAGCCCATTGCCCTTTATGGTTGTGAGGTCTGGGGTCCGCTCACCAACCAAAAATTCACCAAATTGAGACTCTGCATGCAGAATTCTGTAAAAATGTCCTCTGTGTACAACGTAAAACACCAAATATTGCATGCAGAGCAGAATTAGACCGATACTGCTAATTATCAACATCATGGAAAGGAGCCGTTAAATTCTACAACCAACTAAAGGAAGCGATTCCCAAACCTTCCACAACAAAGCCATCACCTACAGAGAGATGAACCTGGAGAAGAGTCCCCTAAGCAAGCTGGTCCTGGGGCTCTGTTCACAAACACACCCCACAGAGCCCCAGGACAGCAACACAATTAGACCCAACCAAATCATTAGATTCCAAAAATATAATTACTTGACACATTGGAAAGAATTAACAAAAAAACTGAGCAAACAATAATGCTATTTGGCCCTAAACAGAGAGTACACAGCAGCAGAATACCTGACCACTGTGACTGACCCAAAATAAATGAAAGCTTTGACTATGTACAGACTCAGACCTGGCTCTCAAGAGATGACAGGCTATGTGCACACTTCACACATGAGGTGGAAACTGAGGTGCCAAATATTAGAGACCATATTAGAGACACATATTTCCCTCAGATTACACAGACCCAGAAATAATTTGAAAACACACCCAATTTTGATAAACTCCCATATCTGTTGGGTGAAATACCACGGTGTGCCATCACAGCAGCAAGATGTATGACCTGTTGCCACAAGAAAAGGGCAACCAGTGAAGAACAAACACCATTGTAAATTTGCACATAGCTACAACACTTTATATAGACATAATATGACATTTGAAATGTCTTTATTATTTTAGAATTTGTGTGAGTGTAATAGTTCATATTCACTTTTTATTGTTATCTATTTCACTTGCTTTGGCAATGTAAACATATGTTTCCCATGCCAATAAATCCCCTTGAATTGAATTGAGAGAGAACTAGAGCGAGAGCTGGAAGAGAGAGAGAGAGAGCGAGAGAGAGATAGAGCTAGAGCTGGAAGAGAGAGAGAGAGATGGAGAGAGATGGAGCTAGAGCTGGAAGAGAGAGAGAGAAAGAGAGAGAGATGGAGCTAGAGCTGGAAGAGAGAGAGAGAGAGAGATGGAGCTAGAGCTGGAAGAGAGAGAGAGAAAGAGAGAGATGGAGAGAGATGGAGCTAGAGCTGGAAGAGAGAGAGAGAAAGAGAGAGAGATGGAGCTAGAGCTGGAAGAGAGAGAGAGAAAGAGAGAGAGATGGAGCTAGAGCTGGAAGAGAGAGAGAGAGAGATGGAGAGAGAGAGAGATGGAGCTAGAGCTGGAGAGAGAGAGAAAGAGAGAGATGGAGAGAGATGGAGCTAGAGCTGAGAAGAGAGAGAGAGAAAGAGAGAGAGATGGAGCTAGAGCTGAAGAGAGAGAAAGAGAGAGATGGAGAGAGATGGAGCTAGAGCTGGAAAGAGAGAGAAAGAGAGAGAGATGGAGCTAGAGCTGGAAGAGAAGAGAGAGATGGAGAGAGATGGAGCTAGAGCTGGAAGAGAGAGAGAGAAAGAGAGAGAGATGGAGCTAGAGCTGGAAGAGAGAGAGAGAGAGAGAGAGATGGAGCTAGAGCTGGAAGAGAGAGAGAAAGAGAGAGAGAGATGGAGCTAGAGCTGGAAAGAGAGAGAGAGATGGAGCTAGAGCTGGAAGAGAGAGAGATGGAGCTAGAGCTGGAGAGAGAGAGAGAGCAAGATAGAGCTAGAGCTGGAAGAGAGAGAGAGAAAGAGAGAGAGATGGAGCTAGAGCTGGAAGAGAGAGAGAGAGATGGAGAGAGATGGAGCTAGAGCTGGAAGAGAGAGAGAGAGAGAGAGAGAGAGAGAGAGAGAGAGAGAGAGAGAGAGAGAGAGAGAGAGAAAGAGAGAGAGAGAGATGGAGCTAGAGCTAGAGAGAGAGAGAGAGAGATGGAGCTAGAGCTGGAAGAGAGAGAGATGGAGCTAGAGCTGGAAGAGAGAGAGAGAAAGAGAGAGAGATGGAGCTAGAGCTGGAAGAGAGAGAGATGGAGCTAGAGCTGGAAGAGAGAGAGAAAGAGAGAGAGATGGAGCTAGAGCTGGAAGAGAGAGAGAGAAAGAGAGAGAGATGGAGCTAGAGCTGGAAGAGAGAGAGATGGAGCTAGAGCTGGAAGAGAGAGAGAGAGAGATGGAGCTAGAGCTGGAAGAGAGAGAGATGGAGCTAGAGCTGGAAAGAGAGAGAGATGGAGCTAGAGCTGGAAAGAGAGAGAGAGAAAGAGAGAGAGATGGAGCTAGAGCTGGAAGAGAGAGAGAGCTGGAAAAGAGAGAGATGAGAGAGAGAGAGATGGAGCTAGAGCTGGAGAGAGAGAGAGCTGGAGAGAGAGAGAGAGATGGAGCTAGAGCTGGAGAGAGAGAGAGAGATGGAGCTAGAGCTGGAAAGAGAGAGAGATGGAGCTAGAGCTGGAAGAGAGAGAGAGAGATGGAGCTAGAGCTGGAAAAGAGAGAGAGATGGAGCTAGAGCTGGAAGAGAGAGAGAGAGAGAGAGATGGAGCTAGAGCTGGAAGAGAGAGAGATGGAGCTAGAGCTGGAAGAGAGAGAGAGAGATGGAGCTAGAGCTGGAAGAGAGAGAGAGATGGAGCTAGAGCTGGAGAGAGAGAGAGATGGAGCTAGAGCTGGAAGAGAGAGAGAGAGATGGAGCTAGAGCTGGAAAGAGAGAGAGAGATGGAGCTAGAGCTGGAAGAAGAGAGAGAGAGATGGAGCTAGAGCTGGAGAGAGAGAGAGAGAGAGAGAGATGGAGCTAGAGCTGGAAGAGAGAGAGAAAGAGAGAGAGATGGAGCTAGAGCTGGAAGAGAGAGAGAGAGAGAGAGATGGAGCTAGAGCTGGAAGAGAGAGAGAGAAAGAGAGAGAGATGGAGCTAGAGCTGGAAGAGAGAGATGGAGCTAGAGCTGGAGAGAGAGAGAAAGAGCTGGAAGAGAGATGGAGCTAGAGCTGGAAGAGAGAGAGAGAGATGGAGCTAGAGCTGGAAGAGAGAGAGAGAGATGGAGCTAGAGCTGGAAGAGAGAGAGATGGAGCTAGAGCTGGAAGAGAGAGAGATAGAGCTAGAGCTGGAAGAGAGAGAGAGATGGAGCTAGAGCTGGAAGAGAGAGAGAGAGATGGAGCTAGAGCTGGAAGAGAGAGAGAGATGGAGCTAGAGCTGGGAGAGAGAGAGATGGAGCTAGAGCTGGAGAGAGAGAGAGATGGAGCTAGAGCTGGAAGAGAGAGAGAGAGATGGAGCTAGAGCTGGAAGAGAGAGAGATGGAGCTAGAGCTGGAAGAGAGAGAGAGAGATGGAGCTAGAGCTGGAAGAGAGAGAGATGGAGCTAGAGCTGGAAGAGAGAGAGAGAGCAAGATAGAGCTAGAGCTGGAAGAGAGAGAGAGAGAGCGAGAGAGATAGAGCTGGAAGAGAAAGAGATAGAGCTGGAGCTGGAAGAGAGAGAGAGAGAGCTGGAAGAGAGAGAGAAATCCCGAGTAACATATCTGCTCAAAAGAGTATTTTCTGAGTTTGGGTGTTAGCACGATTGTGTGTGTGGGTGTGTGTGTTATTAGTCACCCAGCCATACTATATTGAGAGTGTGTGTGGGTTAGCCTCCCAGCCATACTGTATTGAGAGTGTGTGTGGGTTAGCCTCCCAGCCATACTATATTGAGAGTGTGTGTGGGTTAGCCTCCCAGCCATACTGTATTGAGAGAGTGTGTGGGTTAGCCTCCCAGCCATACTGTATTGAGAGAGTGTGTGGGTTAGCCTCCCAGCCATACTGTATTGAGAGTGTGTGTGGGTTAGCCTCCCAGCCATACTGTATTGAGAGAGTGTGTGGGTTAGCCTCCCAGCCATACTATATTGAGAGAGTGTGTGGGTTAGCCTCCCAGCCATACTGTATTGAGAGTGTGTGTGGGTGAGCCTCCCAGCCATACTGTATTGAGAGAGTGTGTGGGTTAGCCTCCCAGCCATACTGTATTGAGAGAGTGTGTGGGTTAGCCTCCCAGCCATAC
>NW_024609823.1:857500-890000 GCF_018296145.1 Oncorhynchus tshawytscha
TCACTTGCTTTACAGACTCCCACTATGCCGTCCAGGCTGCCTACATTTTTGTTATTCCTAAGAATTTCTGAGCTTTGGCTCACAGTGGAGGGCTCACTAACAGCCTGGACTGGTGTGTGTCTGTTTGTGTCCGTGCGTGGGTGCCTGTGTGTGTGAGTGTGTGTGTGTCTGTGTGCGTGCGATCACGATAATTTTTGTGTAGATATCTTTGTATTTCAGGTGTGTGTGCATGTGTGATTGTATAGATGTCTGTGTGTGTGTATGTGTGTGTGTGTGTGTAAGGGTGTGGTAAGGTTTTGTGGCAGGCCGGGTTACAGTGTGTAGATTTCTCTTTCTCTATCCAAAAGTATAATTCATGGAAAGCTAACACAATCTTATAGCACGATCTTAGCTGTCAAGCACCCTGCTCTGGACCAATGAGCTGGGAGACAGTTTTATTATTATTATGCTGGTGGCCGTGTTGCCGTGGGTGATGATATTCGTGCTTTATGAATCTGAGACGGTCATGTGGTCAGCAGGAGAAGCCCCAAAGTAGGTTAAAACAACAGTGGCCTTGCTATCTGTTATGGCTGTACTTGGACCTGCCCAAAGGCAGACATACCAGTGTTTTCTGCTTTGGCGAAATGATCTGAAATCAGTGCTAAAGTGCATCACAGTACTTTAAAGTGGCGTCCTCCACTGACAGTGGACCGCCTCCATTTCCATTCAGGTCCAGACCTCTGATAGAGGTTGTAGTGAGTTATTCTGACATACAGGATATTATTGTTCCTTAGCTTGTCCTATTGTGGGGGGATGGATGGATGGATGGGTGAGTGGGGGATGGATGGGTGGGTGGGTGAGTGAGTGGGGGGATGGATGGGTGGGTGGGTGAGTGAGTGGGGGATGGATGGATGGGTGGGTGAGTGGGGGATGGATGGGTGGGTGGGTGAGTGAGTGGGGGGATGGATGGGTGGGTGGGTGAGTGAGTGGGGGATGGATGGGTGAGTGAGTGAGTGGGGGATGGATGGGTGGGTGAGTGAGTGGGGGATGCATGGATGGATGGGTGGGTGAGTGAGGGGGGGATGGATGGATGGATGGGTGGATGGATGGGTGGGTGAATGAGTGGGGGATGGATGGATCGGTGAGTGAGTGGGGATCGATGGATGGATGGATGGGTGAGTGAGTGGGGGATGGATGGATGGATGGGTGGGTGAGTGAATGGAGGGATGGATGGGTGGGTGAGTGAGTGAGTGAGTGAGGGGGGATGGATGGATGGATGGATGGGTGAGTGAGTTGGGGGATGGATGGATCGGTGAGTGAGTGGGGGATGGATGGATGGATGGGTGAGTGAGTGGGGGGGGGATGGATGGATGGATGGGTGGGTGAGTGAGTGGGGGATGGATGGATGGGTGAGTGAGTGAGTGGGGGATGGATGGATGGATGGGTGGGTGAGTGAGTGGGGGATGGATGGATGGGTGGGTGAGTGAGTGGGGGATGGGTGAGTGAGTGGGGGGATGGATGGATGGATGGGTGGGTGAGTGAGTGGGGGATGGATAGATGGGTGGGTGGGTGAGTGGGGGATGGATGGATGGATAGGTGGGTGAGTGAGTGGGGGATGATGGATGGATGGGTGAGTGAGTGAGTGGGGGGATGGATGAATGGATGGGTGGGTGGGTGAGTGAGTGGGGGATGGATGAATGGATGGATGGGTGGGTGAGTGAGTGGGGGATGGATGGATCGGTGAGTGAGTGGGGGGGGATCGATGGATGGATGGATGGATGGATGGGTGAGTGAGTGGGGGGGGGGGATGGATGGATGGATGGGTGGGTGAGTGAGTGGGGGATGGATGGATGGGTGGGTGAGTGAGTGGGGGGGATGGATGGATGGATGGATGGATGGATGGATGGATGGATGGGTGAGTGAGTGGAGGGATGGATGGATGGGTGGGTGAGTGAGTGGGGGGATGGATAGATGGATAGATGGGTGGGTGAGTGAGTGGAGGGATGGATAGATAGATGGGTGGGTGAGTGAGTGGGGGGATGGATGGATGGGTGAGTGAGTAAGTGGGGGGATGGATAGATGGATGCCCAGGTTTGAGCTGTTGATTGTGACCTGCTAACAACCTCAATATGACGTCTTCCATGACATCCGGATGTCATCATGAATAAATCCTCTTTACCTGATTAAATCTGGTTATCAGACGACTTTGAATACCACGTCAATTAGAGCTTGCTGTTCCTACTCCAGTCCCTCTCAGACATGTCAATTAGAGCTTGCTGTTCCTTCTCCAGTCACTCTCAGACACATCAATTAGAGCTTGCTGTTCCTTCTCCAGTCCCTCTCAGACATGTCAATTAGAGCTTGCTGTTCCTTCTCCAGTCCCTCTCAGACACATCAATTAGAGCTTGCTGTTCCTTCTCCAGTCCCTCTCAGACATGTCAATTAGAGCTTGCTGTTCCTTCTCCAGTCCCTCTCAGACACATCAATTAGAGCTTGCTGTTCCTTCTCCAGTCCCTCTCAGACACATCAATTAGAGCTTGCTGTTCCTTCTCCAGTCCCTCTCAGACATGTCAATTAGAGCTTGCTGTTCCTTCTCCAGTCCCTCTCAGACACATCAATTAGAGCTTGCTGTTCCTTCTCCAGTCCCTCTCAGACACATCAATTAGAGCTTGCTGTTCCTTCTCCAGTCCCTTTCAGACACATCAATTAGAGCTTGCTGTTCCTTCTCCAGCCCCTCTCAGACACATCAATTAGAGCTTGCTGTTCCTTCTCCAGCCCCTCTCAGACACATCAAAGAGATGGGCGTGGCAGCTGAAGCATTAATGCTCCACTTGTCTCCAACATCTAAAGGATTCTATCATTAAAGTTGTTAAAGGATTCTCTTTGGAGTGATGCTCTGATTGGACTGATGTATCTCCTGGCTGTAACCCAAATGGCACACTATTCCCTAATGAGTGTAGTCCTTTTGACCGGGGCCCACCATGGCCAATAGTAGTGCACTATGTAGGGAATAGGGTTTCATTTGGGATGCAACCTGGTCGATTCTAGAACATCAATCAGATGCCAATTAGGACAGGACACATGAGGATTGGAAATGTCTGGCAAACGTAGATTCTTTGAGTGAACGATTCATCCCCTTTAATGGACAGCTCTTAAATGGATAGTTCACTAGTATAACACTTCTAAGATGTGATCAAAAAAAGGTATCTTTGAGTGATCTCTTTATGTGAGCACCCCTCTGCCATACAGTGACTCTGGAGTCTGGTTGTAGTCTAAGGCCTAGGTCTAGGCTGGATCCTATCTATTGGACCTTTATAATGGGCTTCTATCTCCATGTAGACCGTAATGAACTGGAGAGATCTCAGAACCCAGATGTGTCTATGAGGGTTGAAAAATGACTGGGGGTTTTGGGAAAGGTACAGAAATGTTGCAACCCTCATGTCGATCTAGACACTCTGTCCTCCTATATTTTGCTGATGTGGACCTCAATCAGTTTTCCCAAAGTTATTACACATCAGGGTTAGAGGACTTTGCTTCAGACCCATAACAGCAGCAGCACTGGCTAACCGTTGAGTCGGCAGGTTTTATTGTCCCCTGCTGAGTGTGTTAGTCTCAAGATTTCAAAGCAGGCTGTTATTTGTCTCAGTGTGACTCAGAAACGAGTTGGGGCTGTCCCAAATGGCCCCCTATTCCCTACAAAGTGGACCACTGTTGACCAGAGCCCTATAGACCCTGGTCAGAAGTAGTGCACTCTAAAGGGACTAGGGTGCCATTTGGGTTGCAACAGTTTTGTGTTTGTCTCAATATTGTTCTTGTTATTGGATTTCTTCTCTGGTGACTGTGGTATAGGCCACTGCAAAGGGAGGAAGGGAGTTGTCTTTATTGCTCTTCATCAATACCTCTTTTATTGCTGTCTGGGTGGGATGTGCATGGTGATGAGACTGATGACAGAAGGTTAAGGGAGTTAGTCAGTACTGTTGTTGTTCACCCTATGGGTTTGGGCTATTAGTTTCAATATGGCTTTTATTTGTTAAGCGTTCTGCGACAAATACACTCATTTCTGAAAATAGTGCTATTCAAACGACATTTGATTGATAAGTTGTTTGTGAGATATCACATTACAGCGTGAGGGAGAAGCACATGTCGCCTTCAAGCTTGCTTTTATATGAAGGAGTTTCTTCCTCAGCTCTATTTTGTTCTCCAATCTTTGAGAATGACCTTGTCTTAGAAACACTGCTATTCAAATGGCAATTGGTTGATACATTGTTTGTGAGATTTCACTTTGAATACAGAAAGAAATCTTTCCCTGTCCGTTGTATATGCTGCTCTCACATGCCTATAGACAGATATCCATTTGTCCACAGACAGTGAAGAGTGAAGTGCAAAGAATCATCAGTGAAAGAATCATTACGATTTAAGTTCCTTGGCCTCCGATTGGTCAGAAGTTGGTCTGGTTGCCATGTGCCCTCTCTCAAGCCTGCGTTGTCATGGACACAGTAGGGTCTAAGTGGGAAGGCTGCCCACACCTGTAGAGTGGTTATCTGTCACATTACAGGTTGATAGAGTTTAGGGACATCTGTACCAGATGCTTGAGAGATGAAGTGGAGGAGGGAGAGAGGGATTGAAGAGCAGCAGACTAAAGAGAGTGGTCAAAGAGGAGCAAAGGGAGAGGAGAGTTGAAGAGGAGGAGAGGAAGTGGGAGAGGAGGGGAGGGAGAGAGGGATTGAAGAGCAGCAGACTAAAGAGAGTGGTCAAAGAGGAGCAAAGGGAGAGGAGAGTTGAAGAGGAGGAGAGGAAGTGGGAGAGGAGGGGAGGAAGTGGGAGAGGAGGGGAGGAAGTGGGAGAGGAGGGGAGGAAGTGGGAGAGGAGAGTTGAAGAGAAGGAGAGGAAGTGGGAGAGGAGGGGAGGAAGTGGGGAGAGGAGGGGAGGGGAGTGGGAGGAGGAGGGGAGGAAGTGGGAGAGGAGGGTTGAAGAGGAGGAGAGGAAGTGTGAGAGGAGGGGAGGAAGTGGGAAAGGAGGGAAGGGAGTGGGAGAGGAGGGTTGAAGAGGAGGAGAGGAAGTGGGAGAGGAGGGAGGGGGAGGGGAGGTTTGAAGAGGAGGAGAGGAGAGGAAGAGGAGAGGAGTTTGAAGACGAGGAGAGGAAGTGGGAGAGGAGGGGGAGGAAGTGGGAGAGGAGGGGAGGGAGTGGGAGAGGAGGGGAGGGGGGTGGGAGAGGAGTGGGAGAGGAGGAAGTGGGAGAGGAGGGGAGGGAGTGGGAGGGAGGGGAGGTTGGGGAGGAGGGGGGGGAGGGAGTGGGGAGAGGAAGTGGGAGAGGAGGGTTGAAGACGAGGAGAGGAAGTGGGAGAGGAGGGGAGGAAGTGGGAGAGGAGGAGAGGAAGTGGGAGAGGAGGAGAGGAAGTGGGCGAGGAGGGAGGGAGTGGGAGAGGAGGGGAGGAAGTGGGAGAGGAGGAAGGGAAGTGGGAGAGGAGGAGAGGAAGTGGGAGAGGAGGGTTGAAGAGGAGGAGAGGAAGTGGAAGAGGAGGTTTGAAGATGAGGAGAGGAAGTGGGAGAGGAGGGGAGGAAGTGGGAGAGGAGGGGAGGGAGTGGGAGAGGAGGAGAGGCAGTGGGAGAGGAGGGGAGGAAGTGGAGAGGGAGGGGTAGGGAGTGGGAGAGGAGGGGAGGAAGTGGGAGAGGAGGGGAGGGGAGGAAGTGGGAGAGGAGGTTTGAAGAGGAGGAGAGGAAGTGGAAGAGGAGGTTTGAAGACGAGGAGAGGAAGTGGGAGAGGAGGGGAGGAAGTGGGAGAGGATGGTTGAAGAGGAGGAGAGGAAGTGGAAGAGGAGGTTTGAAGATGAGGAGAGGAAGTGGGAGAGGAGGGGAGGAAGTGGGAGAGGAGGGGAGGGAGTGGGAGAGGAGGAGAGGCAGTGGGAGAGGAGGGGAGGAAGTGGGAGAGGAGGGGAGGGAGGGAGGAGGGGAGGAAGTGGGAGAGGAGGGGAGGGTGGGAGAGGAGGGGAGGAAGTGGGAGAGGAGGGTTGAAGAAGAGGAGAGGAAGTGGGAGAGGAGGGGAGGAAGTGGGAGAGGAGGAGAGGAAGTGGGAGAGGAGGGAGGAAGTGGGAGAGGAGGAGAGGAAGTGAGCGAGGAGGAGAGGGGAGTGGGAGAGGAGGGGAGGAAGTGGGAGAGGAGGGGGGGGAGTGGGAGAGGAGGGGAGGGAGTGGGAGAGGAAGAGAGGAAGTGGGAGAGGAGGGTTGAAGAGGAGGAGAGGAAGTGGAAGAGGAGGTTTGAAGGAGGAGAGGAAGTGGGGGGGAGGGGAGGAAGTGGGAGAGGATGGGAGGGAGTGGGAGAGGAGGAGAGGAAGTGGGAGAGGAGGGGAGGAAGTGGGAGAGGAGGGGAGAGAGGGATTGAAGAGCAGCAGACTAAAGAGAGTGGTCAAAGAGGAGCAAAGGGAGAGAAGAGTTGAAGAGGAGGAGAGGAAGTGGGAGAGGAGGGGAGGAAGTGGGAGAGGAGGGGAGGAAGTGTGAGAGGAGGAGAGGAAGTGGGAGAGGAGGGGAGGAAGTGGGAGAGGAGAGTTGAAGAGGAGGAGAGGAAGTGGGGAGGAGGGGAGGAAGTGGGAGAGGAGGGGAGAGAGGGATTGAAGAGCAGCAGACTAAAGAGAGTGGTCAAAGAGGAGCAAAGGGAGAGAAGAGTTGAAGAGGAGGAGAGGAAGTGGGAGAGGAGGGGAGGAAGTGGGAGGGAGGGGAGGAAGTGTGGAGGAGGAGAGGAAGTGGGAGAGGAGGGGAGGAAGTGGGAGAGGAGAGTTGAAGAGGAGGAGAGGAAGTGGGAGAGGAGGGGAGGAAGTGGGAGAGGAGGGGAGGAAGTGGGAGTTGAGGGGGAGAGAGTGGGAGAGGAGGGGAGGAAGTGGGAGAGGCGGGTTGAAGAGGAGGAGAGGAAGTGGGAGAGAAGGGGGAGGAAGTGGGAAAGGAGGGGAGGGAGGGGAGAGTGGGAGAGGAGGGTTGAAGAGAGGAAGTGGGAGAGGAGGAGGGAGTGGGAGGGGAGGTTTGAAGAGGAGGAGAGGAAGTGGAAGAGGAGGTTTGAAGACGAGGAGAGGAAGTGGGAGAGGAGGGGAGGAAGTGGGAGAGGAGGGGAGGGAGGAGGGAGAGGAGGAGGGAGTGGGAGAGGGAGGGGAGGGAGTGGGGAGAGGGGGAGGGAGTGGGAGAGGAGGAGGGAGGAAGGAGGAGAGGAAGTGGGAGAGGAGGGTTGAAGATGAGGAGAGGAAGTGGGAGCGGAGGGGAGGAAGTGGGAGAGGAGGAGAGGAAGTGGGAGAGGAGGAGAGAGGGGAGGAGGGAGGGAGGAGGAGGAGGAAGTGGGAGAGGGGGAGGGAGGGGAGAAGGGGAGGGAGTGGGAGAGGAGGAGAGGAAGTGGGAGAGGAGGTTTGAAGAGGAGGAGAGGAAGTGGAAGAGGAGGTTTGAAGACGAGGAGAGGAAGTGGGAGAGGAGGGGAGGAAGTGGGAGAGGAGGAGAGGAAGTGGGAGAGGAGGGTTGAAGAGTAGGAGAGGAAGTGGAAGAGGAGGTTTGAAGGAGGAGAGGAAGTGGGAGAGGAGGGGAGGAAGTGGGAGAGGAGGGGAGGGAGTGGGAGAGGAGGGTAGGAAGTGGGAGAGGAGGGGAGGAAGTGGGAGAGGAGGGGAGGAAGTGGGAGAGGAGGGGAGGGAGTGGGAGAGGAGGGGAGGGAGTGAAGGAGAGGAGGGGAGGAAGTGGGAGAGGAGGAGAGGGTGGGAGAGGAGGAGAGGGAGTGGGAGAGGAGGGGAGGGGAGGGAGTGGGAGAGGAGGGTTGAAGAAGAGGAGAGGAAGTGGGAGAGGAGGGTTGAAGAAGAGGAGAGGAAGTGGGAGAGGAGGGTTGAAGAAGAGGAGAGGAAGTGGGAGAGGAGGGTTGAAGAAGAGGAGAGGAGGGTTGAAGAGAGTACCATCTTCCCCTTGTCAGAAGCTACTTGCAGTGTTTGAACTAATGTCGTTAAGTATATACCATGTACTGTTTTTACAGATAGACTTGAGTAATGAATGTATACATATTATTACATTGTTATTATTACTATAGTTACATGGGATCTGATTTTCATGTTTGTCTGTATTTCATGTTCTACTTCAAATGTTTTTCTCCATGTGACCCAATAGAGTTCTGCAATGTGTTTGTGTGTGACGTTATTTAGACCAGATAACTTGGGGATTCACAGATCTCTCTCATCTTGCCTTTTTCAACGCACTAAAACAGAAACAAGAACATGCGATAAACATTGCTTTAAGATCACAACAACACATAGATAAGTCTTATACTGTTGGGCATTCCCATGCCCAAGCCGTATGGCTTTTGTGACTTTTGATTCACTGAGTCTCCACAGTTGTCCAGTGTTGTCATTGCCCAAGCTAAGCACTCTTCTTCTCTGAAAACAAAACATCTTTCCACAGTGTTTGTCACGCAGATAAACAACCTTAACAGACAACAGATTAACCAAACAATACCGCCACAACCAATAGTTCGGTTTCTGCAGAAGTGTGTGTGTGTGTGTGTGTGTGTGTGTGTGTGTGTGTGTGTGTGTGCAAGCCATGCTAGAAACAAGCTCCAGATATATGCTGGAAAGAAGGTTTGATTGAACTAAATACATGGAATGACATGGCCCTTCTTCCACTAACAGGGATATCTCATGGGTGTTCTTAAATGTTACAGTTCAGACAGTTCAGACAAATGTAAATGGCTGTTACTTTAATAGAATTGATATCCTCCCAGATAGAGTTCCAACATTCCACTAACTAAAACATTCCACCACTAAAATTTCCAGGTTTTCCAGAAAACCTGGTTGGAGGAATCCAGGAATCGTAAAAACAGGATTTCTGGAAAACCTGGGACTTCGGGGAAAGTTATCGGAATTTTGCAACCCTACTGCCAGTCTACAGTGTTATGAACTTGGAAGAGGGAGAGGGAACCATGGCAACAACAGTATCATGAGTATTGATCTGCAGACAATCATGTTGTCAACATCATCAGTGTAAGATGCGTCTCACATTGCATATACAATGTCTTCCCCAAACTATTCAGACCCCTTCACTTTTTCCACATTTTGTTACGTTACGGCCTTATTCTAAAAAAAAATATATATCTATAAAATTCATCAATCTACACACAATACCCCATAATGACAAAGCAAAAACTGTTTAAAAAAAATCTATGCACAATTATTACAAATAAAAAACAGAAATACCTTATTTACATAAATATTGAGACACTTTGCTATGAGACTTGAAATTAAGCTCCGATGCATCCTGTTTCCAATGATCATCCTTGAGATGATTCTACAACTTGATTGGAGTCCACCTGTGGTAAATTCAATTGATTGGACATGATTTGGAAAGGCACACAGCTGTCTATATATAAGGTCCCAAAGTTGACAGTGCATGTCATAGCAAAAACCAAGACATGAGGTCGAAAGAATTGTCCCTAGAGCTCCGAGACAGCATTGTGTCGAGGCACAGATCTGGGAAAGGGTACCAAAAAATGTCTGCAGCGTTGAATGTCCATAAGAACACAGTGACCTCCATCATTCTTAAATGGAAGAAGTTTGGAACCACCAAGACTCTTCCTAGAGCTGGCCGCCCGGCCACACTGAGCAATCGGGGGAGAAGGGCCTTGGTCAGGGAGGTGACCAAGAACCCGATGGTCTCTCTGACAGAGCTCCAGAGTTCCTCTGTGGAGATGGGAGAACCTTCCAGAAGGATATCCATCTCTGCAGCATGCAACCAACCAGGCCTTTATGGTTGAGTGGCCAGATGGAAGCCACTCCTTAGTAAAAGGCACATGACAGCCCGCTTGGAGTTTACCAAAAGGCACCTAAAGACTCTCAGACCATGAGAAACAAGATTCTCTGGTCAGATGAAAATAAGGTTGAACTTTTTTGGCCTCAATGCCAAGCGTCACGTCTGGAGGAAAGCTGGCACCATCCCTACAGTGAAACATGGGGGTGGCAGCATCATGCTGTGGGGATGTTTTTTCAGCGGCAGGGACTGGGAGACAAGTCAGGATCGAGGGAAAGTTGATAATAAGACTTTATAAGAAGATCATCCATGCTTTATAATGCATTATAACCAGATCATTATGCATTATAACCACATCATAATGCATTATAACCACATCGTAATGCATTAACCACATTATAATGCATTATAACCATATCATAATGCATTGGCCACCTCATAATGCATTATAACCACATCATATTACATTATAACCCAATCATATTGCATTAACCACATCATAATGCATTATAACCACATCATAATGCATTAACCGCATCATAATACATTATAACCACATCATGATGCATTATAACCACATCATAATGCATTGGCCACATCATAATACATTATAACCACATCATAATGCATTATAACCACATCATAATGCATTAACCGCATTATAATGCATTATCTCATCATAATGCGTTATGACTTTTGGCTTTATGGTAGTGTTACCCAATCTGTTGTTACTAAGGTCTCTCACACAGTTTTGCTAGAGGTGGTGTTACAACACAAAGGCTTTAGTTAACCATGCATCTCTGATGAGAACCGAAGGTAGTGTGTGCAGCGAGTCCTCCTTAAAGGGGAACTTCAGTCTTATACAATTTAACATATTCATACATTTTTTAAGAATATATCTTATAAATGTTTTATAAGTTTAGTTCAACTGTTGTACCTCATCATAACCCAAAATATAAGCTTGTTTTGCTCCATTGGAATCATGTCATTGTAAACAAATACTGTATAGTGTTACGGCTTCCTTCCGTCGAAGGAGAGTCGGACCAAAATGCAGCGTGGTTAAATCGAGACATCTTTAATGATGATAAATACGAAACATACAAAAACAACAAACGGAGATGTGAAAACCTAATACAGCCTGTCTGGTGACAACTAACACAGAGACAGGAACAATCACCCACAAACACACAGTGAAACCCAGGCTACCTAAATATGGTTCCCAATCAGAGACAACGAGAATCACCTGACTCTGATTGAGAACCGCCTCAGGCAGCCATAGACTATGCTAGACACCCCTACTCAGCCACAATCCCAATACCTACTAAAACCCCAAATACATAAACACAACACAAAAAAACCCATGTCAAACCCTGGCCTGACAAAATAAATAAGAAAAACACAAAATACTAAGACCAGGGCGTGACATATAGCCTCAAAACATAGGAAAACCTATACTTTTATCTCATGGATGGTCAGTCCTTGCATCCATACCTGTCTATGAATTTGATGATGGTTACATTTCTCCAGCCCTGTCCCTCAGCTGTTAACCAAATCAGTGACTTTAATCATGTTCACATATTTTTGCTTTACTCATATATATATATATATATATATATATATATAATATATACTGTATTCTATTGTACTGTATTTTAGTCAATGCCACACTGCCTAATATTTATATATACCTTAATTCCGTTATTTTACTTTAGGTTGTGTGTATTGTAGGTATTGTTGTGAATTGTTAGATATTACTGCACTGTTGGAGCTAGAAACACAAGCATTTCACTACATCCGCAATAACATCTGCTAAACATGTGTATATGACAAATATAATTTGATTTGATTGACTACTTTCATGTTCTTTGAACTGCACATTGCCCCTTATAGTGGACCGTGAAGTCCTGTTGTTGCTGCAGCGGTTTTACCATTGTTTATTCTACCACTCTTACGTAAACTAGCTGTGCCTTTTCTTTCCAATGGAAGACATTGGAGTTCCCATTGAGTCTGGAACGACTTAGCGAATGGGCCAACCCCGGCCTTGTTCTCATAACATTGGTCAGAGTACTGAAACTATTTCATTTAATATGATTAGGCCTAATATAACTCCTGGTCATAGAGTATGTGGTGGTGGTCTCTTCCAGAGGACTGGGATAAGTTAAAGCAGAGGGAGAGAAGAAATAAAGAGAGGTAGTGACAAGTGTTTGTTTGAGAGAGAAACTTTGTGGCGTCTCATACAGAATAAACATCTTTTTAAAAATCTGTCCGTCTCTTTATCTGTCAGTCTGTCATCCATCTTTACTTAAAGGGTTAGTTCACCCAAATCACAAAATGACAGAATGTGTTTTCTTACATGTTTCCAGTCATGGAGAGAAGTGCTTCACTCTGGTTTTATTTACCTTGCTACTGTTACCAACCGCTAACTTATTAAGCATTTTATAACCCAAAACGAATAGATGCTGTGTCATGCCCAAATTAAAGTATCTATAAGGGATTCTTTAGCTCAACGACTGTATAATGGAATGTCTACTGTAGCTGGCATTGTCTCTGTTCTTGTCCCTGTCAGCTTGGCTTGTTAAGATGCTGTTAACCTAGCCTGGGACCACATCTGTTGTGTTGTCTTGTTAAGATGCTGTTAACCTAGCCTGGGACCACATCTGTTGTGTTGTCTTGTTAAGATGCTGTAAACCTAGCCTGGGACCACATCTGTTGTGTTGTCTTGTTAAGATGCTGTAAACCTAGCCTGGGACCACATCTGTTGTGTTGTCTTGTTAAGATGCTGTAAACCTAGCCTGGGACCACATCTGTTGTGTTGTCTTGTTAAGATGCTGTAAACCTAGCCTGGGACCACATCTGTTGTGTTGTCTTGTTAAGATGCTGTAAACCTAGCCTGGGACCACATCTGTTGTGTTGTCTTGTTAAGATGCTGTAAACATAGCCTGGGACCACATCTGCTGTGTTGTCTTGTTAAGATGCAGTAAACCTAGCCTGGGATCACATATTTTGTGTTGTCTTGTTACGATGCAGTAAACCTAGCCTGGTACCACATCTGTTGTGTTGTCTTGTTAAGATGCTGTAAACCTAGCCTGGTACCACATCTGTTGTGTTGTCTTGTTAAGATGCAGTAAACCTAGCCTGGGACCACATCTGTTGTGTTGTCTTGTTAAGATGCTGTAAACCTAGCCTGGGACCACATCTGTTGTGTTGTCTTGTTAAGATGCTGTAAACCTAGCCTGGGACCACATCTGTTGTGTTGTCTTGTTAAGATGCTGTAAACCTAGCCTGGGACCACATCTGTTGTGTTGTCTTGTTAAGATGCTGTAAACATAGCCTGGGACCACATCTGTTGTGTTGTCTTGTTAAGATGCAGTAAACCTAGCCTGGGATCACATATTTTGTGTTGTCTTGTTACGATGCAGTAAACCTAGCCTGGGACCACATCTGTTGTGTTGTCTTGTTAAGATGCTGTAAACCTAGCCTGGGACCACATCTGTTGTGTTGTCTTGTTACGATGCAGTAAACCTAGCCTGGGACCACATCTGTTGTGTTGTCTTGTTAAGATGCTGTAAACCTAGCCTGGGACCACATCTGTTGTGTTGTCTTGTTAAGATGCTGTAAACATAGCCTGGGACCACATCTGCTGTGTTGTTAAGATGCAGTAAACCTAGCCTGGGATCACATATTTTGTGTTGTCTTGTTACGATGCAGTAAACCTAGCCTGGTACCACATCTGTTGTGTTGTCTTGTTAAGATGCAGTAAACTTAGCCTGGGACCACATATGTTGTGTTGTCTTGTTAAGATCCAGTAAGCCTAGCCTGGTACCACATCTGTTGTGTTGTCTTGTTAAGATGCAGTAAGCCTAGTCTGGTACCACATCTTTTGTGTTGTCTTGTTAAGATGCAGTTAGTATTCCTCACAATCAAATGTCAACTGCATTATCTACCAAGAGAATTCTCTTCGATTATAATCACAGCCGCATATATTCCCCGCCAAGCAGACACATCGATGGCCCTGAACGAACTTCATTTGACTCTATGTAAACTGGAAACCACATATCCTGAGGCTGCATTCATTGTAGCTGGGGATTTTAACAAGGCTAATCTGAAAACAAGACTCCCTAAATTCTATCAGCATATCGATTGTGCTACCAGGGCTGGAAAAACCCTTGATCATTGTTATTCTAACTTCCGCGACGCATATAAGGCCCTCCCCAGCCCTCCTTTCAGAAAAGCTGACCACGACTCCATTTTGTTTCTCCCTGCCTATAGACAGAGAATAACACAGGAAGCTCCTGCGCTCAGGTCTGTTCAACGCTGGTCCAACCAATCTGAATCCACGCTTCAAGATTGCTTCGATCACATGGACTGGGATATGTTCCGCATTGCGTCAAACAACAACATTGACGAATACACTGATTCGGTGAGCGAGTTTATTAGCAAGTGCATCGGCAATGTCGTACCCACAGCAGCTATTACAACATTCCCAAACCAGAAACCGTAGATTGATGGCAGCATTCACGCGAAACTGAAAGTGCGAACCACTGCTTTTAATCAGGGCAAGGTGACCGGAAACATGACAGAATACAAACAGTGTAGCTATTCCCTCCGCAAGGTAATCAAACAAGCTAAGCGTCAGTATAGAGACAAAGTAGAGTCGCAATTCAATGGCTCAGACACAAGAGGTATGTGGCAGGGTCTACAGTCAATCACAGAGTACAAAAAGAAAACCAGCCCCGTCGCGGACCAGGATGTCTTGCTCCCAGACAGACTAAACAACTTCTTTGCTCGCTTTGAAGACAATACAGTGCCACTGACACGGCCCGCTACCAAAACCTGCGGACTCTCCTTCACTGTAGCCAACTTAAGTAAAACATTTAAATATGTTAACTCTCGCAAGGCTGCAGGCCCAGACGGCATCCCCAGCCGCGTCCTCAGAGCATGCGGAGACCAGCTGGCTGGTGTGTTTACGGACATATTCAATCAATCCTTATCCCAGTCTGCTGTTCCCACATGCTTCAAGAGGGCCAGCATTGTTCCTATTCCCAAGAAATCTAGGTAACTGAGCTAAATGACTATCACCCCATAGCACTTACTTCTGTCATCATGAAGTGCTTTGAGAGACTAGCCAAGGACCATATCACCTCCCCCCACCTGACACCCTAGACCCACTCCAATTTGCTTACCACCCCAATAGGTCCACAGACGACGCAATCGCAATCCCAACCACACTATACACTGCCATAACCCATCTGGACAAGATGAATACCTATGTAAGAATGTTGTTCATCGACTACAGCTCATCATTTAACACCATAGTACCCTCCAAACTCGTCATCAAGCTCGAGACCCTGGGTCTCGACCCCGCCCTGTGCAACTGGGTACTGGACTTCCTGACGGGCCGCCCCCAGGTGGTGAGGCAAGGTAACAACATCTCCACCCCGCTGATCCTCAACACTGGGGCCCCACAAGGGTGCGTTCTGAGCCCTCTCCTGTACTCCCTATTCACCCACGACTGCGTGGCCACGCACACCTCCAACTTAATCATCAAGTTTGCAGACTACACTACGGTGGTAGACTTGATTACCAACAACGACGAGACGGCCTACAGGGAGGAGGTGAGGGCCCTCGGAGTGTGGTGTCAGGAAAATAACTTCACACTCAACGTCAACAAAACAAAGGAGATGATCGTGGATTTCAGGAAACAGCAGAGGGAGCACCCCCCTATCCACATCGACGGGACAGTAGTGGAGAGGGTAGTAAGTTTTAAGTTCCTCTGCGTACACATCACGGACAAACTGAATTGGTCCACCCACACAGACATCATGGTGAAGAAGGCGCAGCAGCGCCTCTTCAACCTCAGGAGGCTGAAGAAATTTGGCTTGTCACCAAAAGCACTCACAAACTTTTACAGAATCACAATCGAGAGCATCCTGGCGGGCTGTATCACCGCCTGGTACGGCAACTGCTCCGCCCTCAACCGTAAGGCTCTCCAGAGGGTAGTGAGGTCTGCACAACGCATCACCGGGGGCACACCTACACCACCCAATGTCACAGGAAGGCCATAAAGATTATCAAGGACAACAACCACCCGAGCCACTGCTTGTTCACCCCGCTATCATCCTGAAGGCGAGGTCAGTACAGGTGCATCAAAGCGGGGACGAGAGACTGAAAAACAGCTTCTATCTCATGGCCATCAGACTGTTAAACAGCCACCACTAACATTGAGTGGCTGCTGCCAACATACTGACTCAACTCCAGCCACTTTAATAATGGAAAAATTGATGTAAAAAATGTCTCACTAGCCACTTTAAACAATGCCACTTAATATAATGTTTACATACCCTACATTACTCATCTCATATGTATATACTGTACTCGATACCATCTACTGCATCTTGCCTATGCCGTTCTGTACTATCACTCATTCATATATTTTTATGTACATATTCTTCATCTCTTTACACTTGTGTATAAGGTAGTAGTTTTGGAATTGTTAGGTTAGATTATTCGTTGGTTATTACTGCATTGTCGGAAATAGAAGCACAAGCATTTCGCTACACTCACATTAACATCTGCTAACCATGTGTATGTGACAAATAAAATTAGATTTGATTTAATAAACATAGCCTGGGACCACATCTGTTGTGTTGTCTTGTTAAGATCCAGTGGACCTAGCTTGACGCAATGTTTGTTTGTGCTGTCTTGTTAAGATGCAGTAAACCTAGCCTGGTACCACAACTGTTGTGTTGTCTTGCAAACTCCTAGTGGTTTGGTGTGATCTGGGACCAGGCTATGGTGGAACAGCAAATAATAATCCATCTTTGTGTGTCTCTGTCCCCCGTGCTAGTGAGGAAGAAGAGGCAGAAGGGAGTGGAGGAGGGCCGTAGAAGGAGGAACACCATCCATCTGAATGGGTTGTATACGGTAGAGACGGTGGTGGTGGCAGACTCAGACATGGTGCAGTACCACGGGGCAGAGGCCGCACAGAGATTCCTGCTCACCGTCATGAACATGGTAAGGATGCTTGACACGCTCATATGCATGCATAAATGAATACACGCACACACACATGTTATGTTATTCTGTTTTCCTTAACCCCTAACCCTAACCTTTACCATATTCCTAATCTTAACCCTAACCCTAAACTTAACCACTAACCCCTAACCCTAACCAGAATTGTAACCTTAACCCTTAAGCTAACCCCTAAGGTTAAAATAGCCTTTGTCCTCATGGGGACGTGGGAAATGATAACTCCATGAGGGAGAATTTTCCTTGTTTTACTATCCTTGTGGGGACTTTTGTGGATTTTAGGTCTAATTAAGTCTCTGAGTTGTACACACAGTGTTGAGAGGCTCACTACCATGTTTGAAAGGTTAAAGACACGTTAACAAGCTTCGTTTTGACAATGCCACCTCCCATGTTTCTCTTGGCTTTGTGCTAGCTGGTTTAGCTCTGAGAGAGACCGGCCAGTACCAGAGAACTGTAACGCTGTTTTTCTATATTCATCCAAAATAGCACCCTATTCCCTACATAGTACACTACCGTTGACTTGTGACCTACGGGCCCTGATAAAAAGTAGTGCACTATGTAGGGAATAGGGTTCCCTTTGGGAGTCAGCCTCTGTTTCTCACCCTTTCAGTTTCTCATTAAAACTCCCTGAACAGCCAACTGATTCAACCTGCTGCTCACAGGGCAGAGCAGTTAGAGACAGAGCCCAACAGTGACTGACTTGGGCAGGAGAGCAAGAAACCAGAGGGGAGGGGAGGGGAGAGGGAATGTGAGAGTGGTAGGCAAGAGCCAAGGGGGAAGAGGAGCGACGGAGAGGGAGACAGAGAGAGAGAGAGAGAGAGAGAGAGAGGGAAGAGGAGGGAGGGTGAGGAGAGAAGAGAGAGAGAGAGAGGGGGGAAGAGGAGGGAGGGAGAGGGAGACAGAGAGATAGGGGGAGAGGAGGGAGGGAAAGGGAGACAGAGAGAGAGAGGGGGGAAAGAGGAGGGAGGGAGAGGGAGACAGAGAGAGAGAGAGAGACAGAGAGAGGAGGGAGGTAGAGAGGGAGGGAGAGAGAGAGGGGAGGGGAGGAGAGAGAGAGAGAGGGCGGAAGAGGAGGGAGGGAGAGGGAGACAGAGAGAGAGGGGAGAAAAGTAGGAGAGGGAGAGGGAGACAGAGAGAGGGGAAGAGGAGGGAGGGGAGGGAGGGAGAGCGAGGGAGGGAGAGGGAGAGCGAGAGAGGGGAAAGGCATTAGTGAAGGAAGAATGGGGAGAGAGCAGAGAGACAGAAGGAAAGACAGGAGGGAAGGAGGGAGGGCAAACGAGGGAGGGAGAGGGGGATAAGCCTACTGCTTAAACAACGCTCCGAGGCAGAGCTGTTGGACAGAGATCAACACAGCAGTACAGCCAGCCAAGGTCTGGGCAGGAGAGACAGGGATAGGCATGAGGGAAGAGAGAGAGCCAGGAGGAGAAAAGAGAGAGATGGGGGGGCAGGCATCCACCCTGGTTATACCTTCACAGTACTCTGTGGAAATACATCCAGGTTAACCATATAAGATACACCAAAATACATTTTATTTTGATTACGATGTATATTCCAAGGCAGTATTTTTCAGATGATAGTTAGGGGCCATCTCTTTTAAGTCACATGTACTGTACATAAAGAAAGGGAAACAGCCTCAAAACCAAATGACCAGGGATTTGTGTAGAACATATCAAGTGGAGGAAGCACTATAATACACTAGAAGATCTGTGTAGATTGAAGGTGCTTTTTCCAATTGACCCCATAACCAATTAAGGGGTTAATTGGTGAGAACTAGTGAGTTGTGTTGGATAACTAGTGAGTTGTGTTTGATAACTAGTGAGTTGTGTTTGCTAACTAGTGAGTTTGTTGATAACAGGTGAGGTTGTGTTTGGTAAAAACCTAAGAAGAACTGGAAATATCCTGGTAAAGGATTTCTTGAGTCTGGTAACTTCAGTCACTGCCAGAATTCCCTTGAGGACTTTAGTTTTGCTGTAACTGTGAACTGAGTTCCAAATTGAACCCTGTTCCCTATGTAGTGAACTCCCTTTGACCTCACTACTTGAGGACTGTGCACAGGCAGCCGGTTGCACCTAATGGGGGAGGACGTGCTCATAGAAATAGCATCAAACAGGTCAAACATTACTATGAGCCGTCCTCCCCTCAACAGCCTCCTGTGGAATAGGGTGCCATTTGGGATGCACACCTGGTGTGTTTGGCCGGTCTGCTGGTTTGAGAAATAATCTACTTTGTTATTTTACAGTCACAGACACAGTTCTCTGTGTCATCTCCTTTTGAAGTCATTTTGAAAGATCTTCTGAGCTGAGAGAGACTGATTTGGACTGTGTGTGTGGGGAAGGGAAAGGGGATACCTAGTCAGTTGTACAACTGCATTTAACACAACTAGAGAGGTGCTGGGGGCTGTCTTAATCAATATCCACGCCATCGGCACCTGGGGAGCAGTTGTGACTGGGGGGGTAACTGCCTTGTTCAAGGGCAGAACGTTGTGGCCCAACGCTCTTAACCGTTTTCGGTCTCAGAAATGTAACATTGTCTCAATATGTATTATGTATTATTCAATTCTTTTTTATAAGTTTCTATCATCTAACATTTTAATGTGTAGTTTTGGGGTTGCGATTTAGACACAGAATTGTATCATAATTCAGTCGATCTTGTGAAGTAACTGGACCTTGGTGTCTTCAGATCAATGCATAGAGGCTATGACTATTAAATCATGATTTACTATGTTTCACTAACATGGTAGTTTGTTTACTGGCCTTGTGGTCATTTTTAGAACGAAAACAAAGCAGATCTGCTCTAGAGGCTCAACTGCTGCTGCATTAACTTCATTACCACAGTAGATTAGCAGCTTTACTGAACGGGAGTCAGAGTACAGAGACTCCAGAAGGGATAGTTGGAGTCTGTCTGTCTGTCTGTCTGTCTGTCTGTCTGTCTGTCTGTCTGTCTGTCTGTCTGTCTGTCTGTCTGTCTGTCTGTCTGTCTGTCCCTCTCTCTCTCTCTCTCTGTATGTGTCTTTGTCTGTCTGTCTGTCTGTCTCTCTCGCTGTCTGTCTCTGGCTCACTGTCTGTCTGTCTGTCTGTCTGTCTGTCTGTCTGTCTGTCTGTCTGTCTGTCTGTCTGTCTGTCTGTCTGTCTGTCTGTCTGTCTGTCTGTCTGTCTGTCTGTCTGTCTGTCTGTCTGTCTGTCTGTCTGTCTGTCTGTCTGTCTGTCTGTCTGTCTGTCTCTCTCTCTCTCTCTCTCTCTCTCTCTCTCTCTCTCTCTCTCTCTATCTCTCTCTGTGTGTTTGTCTGTCTGTCTGTCTGTCTGTCTGTCTGTCTGTCTGTCTGTCTGTCTGTCTGTCTGTCTGTCTGTCTGTCTGTCTGTCTGTCTGTCTGTCTGTCTCTCTCTCTCTCTCTCTCTCTCTCTCACTGTCTCTCTCGCTGTCTGTCTGTCTGTCTGTCTGTGGCTTTGGTCAAAAGTAGTGAACTATGTAGGGTGCCATTTGGGATGCAAACAAAGTAGTGTGGTCATCTTCTATTGTCTTGACTCTGATGGATTCCAAGCCCATTTTTCAAATGATTACTTGGGTGATTATTGGCACAAAAGCAATGTTTGTTAGCCAGCCCTATTCCAGCTTTGACCCGCAATAAATCAGCAACTAACCATCCACCATGTAGGAAACACTGGTGGTACGTCCCAAATGGCTCCTTATTCCCTACTTAGTGCACTACTTTAGACCAGGGCCATATGGCCTACACCACCTTCAACACTCAATATTTTTAGTTTGGGTGTATCAGTGAATTACACGCTCGTAAATTATTGTTATTATTGATTCATTAAGAACACTGAAGTACACTCACAAATGATTGTTAGTAATGTTGTTAGTAATGTTATTGGTTGATTAATTGTTGATTTAAATGATGATGATGATGATGATGATGATATGGTTGATACTCTTGCAGGTGTACAACATGTTTAACAGCAAGAGTCTGGGCGTCAGAATCAACATACGGGTCACCAAGCTGGTCCTGCTCCACAACCGCCCAGTAAGTTCTGACCTCTAACCTTTGACCTTCTTTGACCTTCTATGACCTCTTTGGAATCCTTCTGACCCACACATACTAAGTCGTTGAAGAGTCAGGGCCCACCCAACTGTTTTTTACTTAGTTTTATCATTGGCCTCAGGGCTTGTAATGTGTCCTCTGTGTGTATGAGCATGTGTGTGTGTGTGTGTGTGTGTGTGTGTGCGTGTCTCTGTGTGTGTGTGTGTGTGTGTGTGTGTGTGTGTCTGTGTGTGTCTGTGTGTGTGTGTGTGTGTCTGTGTGTGTCTGTGTGTGTGTGAGAGAGAAATAGAGAGAGTGATACAGAGAGAGAAAAAGAGGAGGAATGTGTGTGTGTGTGAGAGAGAAATAGAGAGAGTGATACAGAGAGAGAAAAAGAGGAGGAATGTGTGTGTGTGTGAGAGAGAGAAATAGAGAGAGTGATACAGAGAGAGAAAAAGAGGAGGAATGTGTGTGTGTGTGAGAGAGAAATAGAGAGAGTGATACAGAGAGAGAAAAAGAGGAGGAATGTGTGTGTGTGTGAGAGAGAGAAATAGAGAGAGTGATACAGAGAGAGAAAAAGAGGAGGAATGTGTGTGTGTGAGAGAGAGAAATAGAGAGAGTGATACAGAGAGAGAAAAAGAGGAGGAATGTGTGTGTGTGTGAGAGAGAAATAGAGAGAGTGATACAGAGAGAGAAAAAGAGGAGGAATGTGTGTGTGTGTGAGAGAGTTTCCCACTGTTTTCCCCTTCCTATTTTATTGCCTGTCTCTCTACTTTAACAGGGCTCTGGAGAGCCAGTCTAAATTGGTGTCAAGTGTGTGTGTGTGTGTGTGTGTGTGTGTGTGTGTGTGTGTGTGTGTGTGTGTGTGTGTGTGTGTGTGTGTGTGTGTGTGTGTGTGCATCTCAGCAGAGCAGTACTGATAAGAGTCAGTATAATAACGTGTCTGGGTCCAGCATCTGTAAATAGCTATCTCTCCCTAAACTCCCTCAGCACGGCCCCGGGGTTCAGTTTCTCTTAGTACAGATCTAGGATCAGCTTCCCCTCCCCCAATCCTAACCTTAATCATTAGTGGTGAAAAACAATTATTGATCAAATATCAGCAATTAGGGGGAACTTCACCCCTACACCCTCAGCAGGGCTTTATACCTCAATAATAGTACTGTATATAATGTCCCATTAGGAAAGTCACTACGACCAACCTCTGTGCCAGAACAAAGCGACACGGTCGATGTCGCCCTTATGCACAGTTCTAGGATCAGCTTGGAAAAGGCTCAACAGACTTTTGGCTAGCTTTCTTGAGGACACTTCATCCTAATACAAGGGCTTTTGTCACTTCTCCTCTTTCCACAGAGAGGGAGAGCTTCTATCAATTCTCCTCTATTATTGTCTCCTTATTGTCTCTTTGTTTCTTGTCTCCTTTCCTCTTCTCCTTCCCTGAGCCTGTGTGTGATGGTGTTCTGTTTTCTCCACAGGACAGGCTGAAGATGGGCCACCACGGAGAGAGGGCTCTGGAAAGATTATGTCCTCATCTCCTCTCATTATCTCCTTGTCTTGCTTCCTTCCCTGTTTCCTCTACAGGACAAGCTGAAAGTGGGCCACCACGGAGAAAGGTCCCTGGAGAGCTTCTGTCAGTGGCAGTGGGAGGAGTACGGCGGCCCCCGTTACTTAGGCAACAATTACGTGCCCGGGGCAGGGATGACATCCCACCTGTGGACACGGCCGTGCTCGTCACGAGGTAACTGTCATTGTCACTGTCACGCTTCCAATCACACTGTCACTGTCCAGGACTGGCACTGTGTCACTGTGTATCTGATATAGTCTCCTGCTCTCTCTCGCTCTCTCTCTCTCTCTCTCTCTCTCTCTCTCTCTCTCTCTCTCTCTCTCTCTCTCTCTCTCTCTCTCTCTCCCAGCTCTCTCTCCATTTCAATTTCAATTCAATGGGCTTTATAGGCAAGGGCCAAAGCAAGTGAAATAGATAACAAACAAAAGTGAAAAAATTAATAAAAATGAACAGTAAACTTTACACTCACAAAAGTTCAAAAGAATAAAGACATTTCAAATGTCACATTAGGTACAAATAGTTCAAGTACAAAAGGAAAAATAAATAAACATAAATATTGGTTGTATTTCCAAAGGTGTTTGTTCTTCACTGGTTGCTTTTCTTCACTTTTCTTGTGGCGACAGGTCACAAATCTTGCTGCTGTGATGGCACACTGGTATTTCACCCAGTAGATATGGGTATTTATTCAAATTTGATTTGTTTTCAATTTCTTTGTGGGCCTGTGTAATCTGAGGGAAATATGTGTCTCTAATATGGTCATACATGTGGAAGGAGGGCAGGAAGTGCAGCTCAGTTTCCACCCCATTTTGTGGGCAGTGAGCACATAGCCTGTCTTCTCTTTCTCAATAGCAAGGCTATGCTCACTAAGTCTGTACATAGTCAAAGGTTTCCTTAAGTTTGGGTCAGTCACAGTGGTCAGGTATTCTGCACTCTCTGTTTGGGCCAAATAGCATTCTAGTTTGCTCTGTTTTTTTGTTAATTCTTTCCAATGTGTCAAATAATTATCTTTTTGTTTTCTCATGATTTGGTTGGGTCTAATTGTGCTGCTGTCCTGGGGCTCTGTGGGGTGTGTTTGTGTTTGTGAACAGAGCCCCAGGACCAGCTTGCTTAGGGGACTCTTCTCCAGGTTCATCTCTCTGTAGGTGATGGCTTTGTTATGGAAGGTTTGGGAATCGCTTCCTTTTAGGTGGTTATAGAATTTAACAGCTCTTTTCTGGATTTTCATCATTAGTGGGTTTTCGCCTAATTCTGCTCTGCATGCATTATTTGGTGTTCTACGTTGTACACGGAGGATATTTTTGCAGAATTCTGCATGCACAGTTTCAATTTGGTGTTTGTCCCATTTTGTGAAGTCTTGGTTGGTGAGTGGACCCCAGACCTCACAACCATAAAGGGCAATGGGCTCTATGACTGATTCAAGTATTTTTAGCCAGATCCTAATTGGTATGTTGAATTTTATGTTCCTTTTGATGGCATAGAATACCCTTCTTGCCTTGTCTCTCAGATCGTTCACAGCTTTGTGGAAGTTACCTGTGGTGCTGATGTTTAGGCCAAGGTATGTATAGTTTTTGTGTGCTCTAGGGCAACAGTGTCTAGATGGAATTTGTATTTGTGGTCCTGGCGACTGGACATTTTTTGGATCACCATTATTTTGGTCTTACTGAGATTTATTGTCAGGGCCCAGGTCTGACAGAATCTGTGCAGAAGATCTAGGTGCTGCTGTAGGCCCTCCTTGGTTGGTGACAGAAGCACCAGATCATCAGCAAACAGTAGACATTTGACTTCGGATTCTAGTAGGATGAGGCCAGGTGCTGCAGACTTTTCTAGTGCCCGCGCTAATTTGTTGATATATATGTTGAAGAGGGTGGGGCTTAAGCTGCATCCCTGTCTCACCCCACGACCCTGTGTGAAGAAATATGTGTTTTTTGCCAATTTTAACCACACACTTGTTGTTTGTGTACATGGATTATATAATGTCGTATGTTTTACCCCCAACACCACTTTCCATCAATTTGTATAGCAGACCCTCAAAAGCCTTCGATTAAGTCAAAGGAATTTTTGAAATCAACAAAGCATGAGAAGACTTTGCCTTTGTTTTGGTTTGTTTGGTTGTCAATTAGGGTGTGCAGGGTGAATATATGGTCTGTTGTATGGTAATTTGGTAAAAAGCCAATTTTACCTTTGCTCAGTACATTGTTTTCATTGAGGAGATGTATGAGTCTGCTGTTAATGATAATGCAGAGGATTTCCCCAAGGTTATTGTTGACGCATATTCCACGGTAGTTATTGGGGTCAAATTTGTCTCCACTTTTGTGGATTGGGGTGATCAGTTCTTGGTTCCAAGTATTGGGGAAGATGCCAGAGCTAAGGATGATGTTAAAGAGTTTTAGTATAGTCAATTGGAATTTG
The DNA here is from genome assembly GCF_018296145.1 of Oncorhynchus tshawytscha. Lineage (NCBI taxonomy): Eukaryota > Metazoa > Chordata > Actinopteri > Salmoniformes > Salmonidae > Oncorhynchus > Oncorhynchus tshawytscha. The sequence goes on from NW_024609823.1 coordinate 882,249, forward strand.
TTGTCTGTATATTTGATCATTTCATTAAGGATACCATCAACACCACAGACCTTTTTGGGTTGGAGGGTTTTTATTTTGTCCTGTAACTCGTTCTAGGTAATTGGAGAATCCAGTGGGTTCTGGTAGTCTTTAATAGTTGATTCTAAGATTTGTATTTGATCATGTATATGTTTTTGCTCTTTATTCTTTGTTATAGAGCCAAAAAGATTGGAGAAGTGGTTTACCCATACATCTCCATTTTGGATAGATAATTCTTCGTGTTGTTTGTTTAGTGTTTTCCAATTTTCCCAGAAGTGGTTAGAGTCTATGGATTCTTCAATTACATTGAGCTGATTTCTGACATGCTGTTCCTTCTTTTTCCATAGTGTATTTCTGTATTGTTTTAGTGATTCACCATAGAGAAGGCGTAGACTCAGGTTTTCCACATCTCTATGTTTTTGGTTGGACAGGTTTCTCAATTTCTTTCTTAGATTTTTGCATTCTTCATCAAACCATTTGTCATTGTTGTTCATTTTCTTTGGTTTTCTATTTGAGATTTTTTAGATTTGATAGGGAAGCTGAGAGGTCAAATATACTGTTAAGATTTTCTACTGCCAAGTTCACACCTTCACTATTACAGTGGAACGTTTTACCCAGGAAATTGTCTAGAAGGGATTGAATTTGTTGTTGCCTAATTGTTTTTTGGTAGGTTTACAAACTGCATTCCTTCCGTCTATAGAATTTCTTAATTTTACTCAGTTCCTTTGGCTTTGATGCCTCGTGATTAAGTATTGCTCTGTTCAAGTAGACTGTGATTTTGCTGTGGTCTGATAGGGGTGTCAGTGGGTTGACTGTGAATGCTCTGAGAGACTCAGAGCGTTGAGGTCAGTAATAAAGTAAGAGATGAGCTATAGGTGTACCTACCATAGGAGTCCCCTCGAAGCCTACCATTGCCTATGTACATACCCAGCGTGCGACAGAGCTGCAGGAGTTGTGACCCATTTTTGTTTGTTATGTTGTCATAGTTGTGCCTAGGGGGGCATATGTGGGCTGTCACCTGCAGGCAGGTGTTTGGCCCCCTGTGTGCTGAGGGTGTCAGGTTCTTGTCCGGTTCTGGCATTTAGGTCGCCACAGACTAGTACATGTCCCTGGGCCTGGAAATGATTGATTTCTCCCTCCAGGATGGAGAAGCTGTCTTCATTAAAGTATGGGGAGTCTAGTGGGGGGGGGGTATAGGTAGCACACAGGAGGACATTTTTCTCTGTAAAGATAATTTCCTTTTGAATTTCTAGCCAAATGAAAAATGTTCCTGTTTTGATTAATTTAATGGAGTGAGTTAGGTCTGCTCTATACCAAATTAGCATACCCACTGAGTCGGTTCCCTGTTTCTCACCTGGTAGTTTGGTGGATGGGACTACCAGCTCTCTGTAACCTAGAGGGCAACCAGTGGGTCCGTCTCCTCTATACCAGGTTTCTTGCAGGATGACAATGTCTGTATTACCGATTTCTTTGGTGAAGTCCGGGTTCCTGCTCTTTAGGCCAAAGGCAGATGACCTCAGGCCTTGGATATTCCAGGATGATATAGTGAAGGCTTTTTGTTCCATAAAGTGTCCAATGTTGTTGGTCGTGTTTTGGCCTCAGGACAGTAAGTGTGAGCAGAGCCTGCTGAGCATCTGGTACATGCCATTGGCTTGGGCGAGTGTAGGAGTGGGGGTTGGTCCTGTTTGCCCGCTCACTATCTGGGCGTATGTGTAACTTCCATGTTGAGGCCCTCTTTGCGGGGGTGGGCTGCATGGGGTGGGCAGGAGTGGCATAGGTCTGATCTGAGGGGCCTAAATGGGGTGTGGGGATGGTTGACGTGGGGGGGTGTTGATTGGTTGGGGTGAGGGTGTGGATGTGTCTGGAGGTGCTGTGGTCTGGATATAGGTCCTCTTGCCGTGGGTCCTCTATGTGTAGGTCCAGGGGGGGTTCCTGCAGGTCTTGGAGGGTGTCTCGCTGGTCTGGGTGGGGTGTCTATTGATCTGTTGCTCCTGTGTGAAGTGTTGGGGATACGTTTGAGAGAAACTAACACATGTCAAATCATATTTTTCAACGAGATGGCCAGTCAATTTGAGAAACGTTATTGTGTAATCTACGTAATGACGCAGTTTTACGTTATTACGTAATGAAGTCATCACGCAATGACATCACAACGTGAGAGTATTTATCCTCTGCAGCAACTTTTATAGCAACAAATTGACCTGCTGCAGCTCTGAGAGACAGCAACTTCCCTGAAAATTAGTCTTCATTTCCTGTGGCGGTCCTCATGAGACAGTTAACACTTGGCTGCAATCCTCTGCAGCAGAGGGAACTCTGGGTCTTCATTTCCTGTGGCGGTCCTCATGAGAGACAGTTAACTCTAATGAACTTATCCTCTGCAGCAGAGGGAAGTCTTCATTTCCTGTGGCGGTCCTCATGAGAGACAGTTAACTCTAATGAACTTATCCTCTGCAGCAGAGGGAACTCTGGGTCTTCATTTCCTGTGGCGGTCCTCATGAGAGACAGTTAACCTAATGAACTTATCCTCTGCAGCAGAGGGAACTCTGGGTCTTCATTTCCTGTGGCGGTCCTCATGAGAGACAGTTAACTCTAATGAACTTATCCTCTGCAGCAGAGGGAACTCTGGGTCTTCATTTCCTGTGGCGGTCCTCATGAGAGACAGTTAACTCTAATGAACTTATCCTCTCTGGGTCTTCATTTCCTGTGGCGGTCCTCATGAGAGACAGTTAACTCTAATGAACTTATCCTCTGCAGCAGAGGGAACTCTGGGTCTTCATTTCCTGTGGCGGTCCTCATGAGAGACAGTTAACTCTAATGAACTTATCCTCTGCAGCAGAGGGAACTCTGGGTCTTCACGGTCCTCATGAGAGACAGTTAACTCTAATCATCCTCTTTCTTCATTTCCTGTGGCGGTCCTCATGAGAGACAGTTAACTCTAATGAACTTATCCTCTGCAGCAGAGGGAACTCTGGGTCTTCATTTCCTGTGGCGGTCCTCATGAGAGACAGTTAACTCTAATGAACTTATCCTCTGCAGCAGAGGGAACTCTGGGTCTTCATTTCCTGTAGCGGTCCTCATGAGAGACAGTTTCATCATAGCGCTTTTCCACATTGACTGACCTTCATGTTTTAATGTAATGATGGACTGTTGTTTCACTTTGCTTATTTGAGCTGTTCTTGCCATAATATGGACTTGGTTTTTACCAAATATACCAAATACCCTGGCTCTGTTCTGGCCATAATATGGACTTGGTCTTTTTGAGCTCTGTTCTTGCCATAATATGGACTTGGTCTTTTACCAAATAGAGCTCTGTTCTGGCCATAAGATGGACTTGGTCTTTTACCAAATAGAGCTCTGTTCTGGCCATAATATGGACTTGGTCTTTTACCAAATAGAGCTCTGTTCTGGCCATAATATGGACTTGGTCTTTTACCAAATAGAGCTTAAATAGAGTCTCTAGAGCTCTGTTCTGGCCATAATATGGACTTGGTCTTTTACCAAATAGAGCTCTGTTCTGCTCTGTTCTGGCCATAATATGGACTTGGTCTTTTACCAAATAGAGCTCTGTTCTGGCCATAATATGGACTTGGTCTTTTACCAAATAGAGCTCTGTTCTGGCCATAATACTTGGAGGGCTCTGGTCTTGGTCTTTTACCAAATAGAGCTCTGTTCTGGCCATAATATGGACTTGGTCTTTTACCAAATAGAGCTCTGTTCTGGCCATAATATGGACTTGGTCTTTTACCAAATAGAGCTCTGTTCTGGCCATAATATGGACTTGGTCTTTTACCAAATAGAGCTCTGTTCTGGCCATAATATGGACTTGGTCTTTTACCAAATAGAGCTCTGTTCTGGCCATAATATGGACTTGGTCTTTTACCAAATAGAGCTCTGTTCTGTAAACCACCTCTCCCTTGTCACAACACAACTGATTGGCTCAAATGCATTAAGAAGAAAAGAAATTCCACAAATTAACTTTTAACAAGGCACACCTGTTAATTGAAATGCATTCCAGGTGACTACCTTGTGAAGCTGGTTGAGAGGATGCCAAGAGTGTGCAAAGCTGTCATCAAGGCAAAGGGTGGCTATTTTAAAGAATCTCAAATATAAAATATATTTTGATTTGTTTAACACTTTTTGGGTTACTACATGATTCACATGTGTTATTTCATGATTTTGATGTCTTGTAGAAAATAGTCAAATGTAGAAAAAAATAAAGAAAAACCCTTAAATGAGTAGGTGTCCAAACTATATAACAAACCATTGTGGGACCAACAGCAATAAGGCATCAATAATAGTCATAGAAGTAGTAGTAGTGGAAATGGGAATACCATTAACAGGAACTACAACAACAATATTAATGAGAATAATAATAATACATTAAAGTAATAGTCATAGAAGTAGTAGTAGTGGAAATGGGAATACCATTAACAGGAACTACAACAACAATATTAATGAGAATAATAATAATACATTAAAGTAATAGTCATAGAAGTAGTAGTAGTGGAAATGGGAATACCATTAACAGGAACTACAACAACAATATTAATGAGAATAATAATAATAATAATACATTAAAGTAATAGTCATAGAAGTAGTAGTAGTGGAAATGGGAACACCATGGTAGGAAAGCCACAACATAGGAACTACAACAACAATATTAATGAGAATAATAATAATAATACATTAAAGTAATAGTCATAAAGCCACACAACAGTATGAGAAGCCTCACGACAGTAGTAGTGAAAGCCACACGACATGGTATGAAAGCCATTAACATGGTATGAAATACACGACATGGTATGAGAAAGCCACAACATGGTATGAAAGCCACACAACATGGTATGAAAGCCACACAACATGGTATGAAAGCCACACAACATGGTATGAGAAAGAAAGTATAAGCCACAGACATAGAAAGTAGTAGTAGTGAAAGACGACATGGTATGAAAGCCACACAACATGGTATGAAAGCCACACGACATGGTATGAAAGCCACACGACATGGTATATAGTAGTAGTGGAAATGGGAATAAAGCCACACAACATGGTATGAAAGCCACACGACATGGTATGAAAGCCACACGACATGGTATGAAAGCCACACGACATGGTATGAAAGCCACACAACATGGTATGAAAGCCACACAACATGGTATGAAAGCCACACAACATGGTATGAAAGCCACACGACATGGTATGAAAGCCACACAACATGGTATGAAAGCCACGACATGGTATGAAAGCCACACAACATGGTATGAAAGCCACGACATGGTATGAAAGCCACACGACATGGTATGATACACATGGTATAAAGCCACACGACATGGTATAGAAGCCACACGACATGGTATGAAAGCCACACAACATGGTATGAAAGCCACACAACATGGTATGAAAGCCACACAACATGGTATGAAAGCCACATAGACATGGTATGAAAGCCACACAACATGGTATGAAAGCCCACAACATGGTATGAAAGCCACACGACATGGTATGAAAGCCACACAACATGGTATGAAAGCCACACGACATGGTATGAAAGCCACACGACATGGTATGAAAGCCACACATGGTATGAAAGCCACACGACATGGTATGAAAGCCACACGACATGGTATGAAAGCCACACGACATGGTATGAAAGCCACACGACATGGTATGAAAGCCACACAACATGGTATGAAAGCCACACAACATGGTATGAAAGCCACACGACATGGTATGAAAGCCACACAACATGGTATGAAAGCCACACAACATGGTATGAAAGCCACACAACATGGTATGAAAGCCACACAACAGCCACACGACATGGTATGAAAGCCACACGACATGGTATGAAAGCCACACGACATGGTATGAAAGCCACACAACATGGTATGAAAGCCACACAACATGGTATGAAAGCCACACAACATGGTATGAAAGCCACATGATAAAGTATGATGATCCCATGTGTAACTATGTGCTGTTGTTTTTGTCGTCCTGCTTTGCTTTATCTTAAAGGTGAAATAATTGTATTTATTTTTTAAATTACATTGCACTTTTCACTGTCTGTCCTCAGGTTATGGCAGGAGGATGCATATTTGGCTGCCAAAACTGCACATTGAGGCTTTTCACACAATCAATTCTTTGTACTTAATTATAATTTTGGGAAAGAAAGATTCTCTTAGGTCTGAGTATTCCTCACAGTATAATGGGAAATACATCTCTGTCTGTACCTCTCCCCTGGAGCAGAGTGAGCACAGCCTGTCCTCTCTGGGCAGCCAGGTGTGCCTCTATAGCCAGACTGTGCTCACTGAGTCTGTACCTCTCCCCTGGAGCAGAGTGAGCACAGCAGCCAGTGAGCCACAGCCAGACTGTCCTCTCTGCAGAGTGAGCACAGCCTGCCTCTGGGGTGTGCCTCTATAGCCAGACTGTGCTCACTGAGTCTGTACCTCTCCCCTGGAGCAGAGTGAGCACAGCCTGTCCTCTCTGGGCAGCCAGGTGTGCCTCTATAGCCAGACTGTGCTCACTGAGTCTGTACCTCTCCCCTGGAGCAGAGTGCACTGAGAGCACAGCCTGTCCTCTATAGCCTGGGCAGCCAGGTGTGCCTCCTCACTACCTTTCCCCTGGAGCAGAGTGAGCACAGTCCTCTCTGGGCAGCCAGGTGTGCCTCTAGCCAGACTGTGCTCACTGCTCACTGGGAGTCTGTACCTCTCCCCTGGAGCAGAGTGAGCACAGCCTGTCCTCTCTGGGCAGCCAGGTGTGCCTCTATAGCCAGACTGTGCTCACTGAGTCTGTACCTCTCCCCTGGAGCAGAGTGAGCACAGCCTGTCCTCTCTGGGCAGCCAGGTGTGCCTCTATAGCCAGACTGTGCTCACTGAGTCTGTACCTCTCCCCTGGAGCAGAGTGAGCACAGCCTGTCCTCTCTGGGCAGCCAGGTGTGCCTCTATAGCCAGACTGTGCTCACTGAGTCTGTACCTCTCCCCTGGAGCAGAGTGAGCACAGCCTGTCCTCTCTGGGCAGCCAGGTGTGCCTCTATAGCCAGACTGTGCTCACTGAGTCTGTACCTTTCCCCTGGAGCAGAGTGAGCACAGCCTGTCCTCTCTGGGCAGCCAGGTGTGCCTCTATAGCCAGACTGTGCTCACTGAGTCTGTACCTTTCCCCTGGAGCAGAGTGAGCACAGCCTGTCCTCTCTGGGCAGCCAGGTGTGCCTCTATAGCCAGACTGTGCTCACTGAGTCTGTACCTAGTCAGTGTTTTACTCAGTTTTCTATCAGTCACAGTGGTCAGATAGTCTGCCACCATGTACTGTCTGTTTAGAGCCAAATAGCGTTGATTTGTTGACTGTGTGTCTTTCTAATAGGTGATATATTTTTATTTTTGCTTTGATGATTTGGTTGGGCCAGACTTTCTGTGTGCAGTCCTGAGGCTCTATGGGTTGGTTTGGGTTAGTGAACTGAGCCTCAGAACCAGCTGGCTAAGGGGACTCTTCTCATGTTTCATCTCTTAACATTGTAGGGCTGTGTGATGGAATGTTTCGGGAAGCTTGTTTTAATTAAGATGGTAGTCAAATGTGATGGTTATTTTTTCTAATAGAATTCCATCTATTCTCTCTCTCTCTCTCTCTCTTCTCTCTCTCTCTCTATAGCCTCTGTGCTCTCTGAGTCTGTCTCTTTTCTCTCTCTCTCTCTCTCTCTCTCTCTCTGTCTCTTTCTTTCTCTCAATGTGTCTCTTTCTTTCT
>NW_024609823.1:892500-897500 GCF_018296145.1 Oncorhynchus tshawytscha
AGGAGAGAGGGGAGAGAGAGGAGAGATGGGAGAGAGAGGAGAGATGGGAGAGAGACGAGAGATGGGAGAGAGAGGAGAGATGGAGAGAGAGAGGAGAGATGGGAGAGAGAGGAGAGAGGGGAGAGAGAGAGGAGGGAGAGGGGAGAGAGAGGAGAGGGGAGAGAGAGGAGAGATGGGAGAGAGGGAGAGAGAGGGGAGAGAGAGGAGAGATGGGAGAGAGACGAAAGATGGGAGAGAGAGGAGAGATGGGAGAGAGACTGGGAGAGAGAGAGAGAGAGGAGAGATGGGAGAGAGAGGAGAGATGGGAGAGAGAGGAGAGAGGGGAGAGAGAGGAGAGAGAGGAGAGATGGGAGAGAGAGGAGAGATGGGAGAGAGAGGAGAGAGGGGAGAGAGAGAGAGAAGGGAGAGAGGGAGAGATGGGAGAGAGAGGAGGAGGGGAGAGAGAGGAGAGATGGGAGAGAGAGGAGAGAGGGGAGAGAGAGGAGAGATGGGGAGAGAGAGGAGAGAGGGGAGAGAGAGGAGAGATGGGAGAGAGAGGAGAGAGGGGAGAGAGAGCAGAGAGGAGAGAAGAGAGGAGAGAGGGGAGAGAGAGGAGAGATGGGAGAGAGAGGAGAGATGGGAGAGAGACGAGAGAGGGGAGAGAGAGGAGAGATGAGAGAGAGAGGAGAGAGGGGAGAGAGAGGAGAGATGGGAGAGAGAGGAGAGATGGGAGAGAGAGGAGAGAGGGGAGAGAGAGGAGAGATGGGAGAGAGAGGAGAGAGGGGGAGAGAGAGAGAGAGATGGGAGAGAGACGAGAGATGGGAGAGAGAGGAGAGGGGGAGAGAGAGGAGAGAGGGGAGAGAGAGGAGAGATGGGGAGAGAGAGGAGATGGGAGAGAGAGAGAGAGATGGGAGAGAGAGGAGAGAGAGGAGAGAGAGGAGAGATGGGAGAGAGAGGAGAGAGGGAGAGAGGGAGAGAGAGGAGAGATGGGAGAGAGAGGAGAGATGGGAGAGAGAGAGAGAGGGGAGAGAGAGGAGAGATGGGAGAGAGAGGAGAGATGGGGGAGAGAGAGGAGAGATGGGAGAGAGAGGAGAGATGGGAGAGAGAGGAGAGATGGGGAGAGAGGAGAGATGGGAGAGAGAGGAGAGAGGGGAGAGAGAGGAGAGATGGGGAGAGAGGAGGAGAGAGAGGGAGAGAGAGGGAGAGATGGGAGAGAGAGGAGAGATGGGAGAGAGAGGAGAGAGGGGAGAGAGGGAGAGATGGGAGAGAGAGAGATGGGAGAGAGAGGAGAGATGGGAGAGAGAGGAGAGAGGGAGAGAGAGGAGAGATGGGAGAGAGAGGAGAGATGGGGAGAGAGAGAGAGGGGAGAGAGAGGAGAGAGAGGAGAGATGGGAGAGAGAGGAGAGATGGGAGAGAGAGGAGAGAGGGGAGAGAGAGAGGAGAGATGGGAGAGAGAGGAGAGATGGGAGAGAGGAGAGATGGGAGAGAGAGGAGAGATGGGAGAGAGAGGAGAGAGGGGAGAGAGAGGAGAGATGGGGAGAGAGGAGAGAGAGGGAGAGATGGGAGAGAGAGGAGAGAGGGAGAGAGATGGAGAGAGGAGAGAGAGAGAGATGGGAGAGATGGGAGAGAGAGGAGAGAGAGGAGAGGAGAGAGAGAGATGGGGAGAGAGGAGAGAGAGGGGAGAGAGAGGAGAGATGGGAGAGAGAGGAGAGAGGGAGAGAGAGGAGAGATGGGAGAGAGAGGAGAGATGGGAGAGAGAGGAGAGATGGGAGAGAGAGGGATGGGAGAGAGGAGAGAGGGGAGAGAGAGGAGAGATGGGAGAGAGGAGAGATGGGAGAGAGAGGAGAGATGGGAGAGAGAGGAGAGAGGGAGAGAGAGGAGAGATGGGAGAGAGAGGAGAGATGGGAGAGAGAGAGGAGAGAGGGGAGAGAGAGGAGAGAGAGGGAGATGGGGAGAGAGGAGAGATGGGAGAGAGAGGAGAGAGGGGGAGAGAGGAGAGATGGGAGAGAGAGGAGAGATGGGAGAGAGAGAGAGAGATGGGAGAGAGAGAGAGGGAGAGAGAGGAGAGATGGGAGAGAGAGGAGAGAGGGAGAGAGAGGAGAGAGAGGGGAGAGAGAGGAGAGATGGGAGAGAGAGGAGAGATGGGAGAGAGAGGAGAGATGGGAGAGAGAGAGAGAGGGAGAGAGAGCAGAGATGGGAGAGAGAGGAGAGATGGGAGAGAGAGGAGAGATGGGAGAGAGAGAGAGAGGAGAGAGAGGAGAGATGGGAGAGGAGAGAGGGAGAGAGAGATGGGAGAGAGAGAGAGAGAGGAGAGAGATGGGAGAGAGAGAGAGAGAGGGAGAGAGAGGAGAGATGGGAGAGAGAGGAGAGATGGGAGAGAGAGGAGAGATGGGAGAGAGAGGAGAGAGGGGAGAGAGAGGAGAGATGGGGAGAGAGGAGAGGAGAGAGAGAGAGGGAGAGAGAGGAGAGAGGGGAGAGAGGAGAGATGGGAGAGAGAGGAGAGAGGGAGAGAGAGGAGAGATGGGAGAGAGAGAGGAGAGAGGAGAGAGAGAGGAGGAGAGATGGGAGAGAGAGGAGAGATGGGAGAGAGAGGAGAGAGATGGGAGAGAGAGGAGAGATGGGAGAGAGAGGAGAGATGGGAGAGAGAGGAGAGAGGGGGAGAGAGAGGAGAGATGGGAGAGAGAGGAGAGAGGGGAGAGAGAGGAGAGATGGGAGAGAGAGAGATGGGAGAGAGAGGAGAGATGGGAGAGAGAGAGAGATGGGAGAGAGAGGAGAGAGGGGAGAGAGAGGAGAGATGGGAGAGAGAGGAGAGATGGGAGAGAGGAGAGATGGGAGAGAGAGGAGAGAGGGGAGAGAGAGGAGAGATGGGAGAGAGAGGAGAGATGGGAGAGAGAGGAGAGAGAGAGGAGAGAGGGAGAGAGAGGGGAGAGAGAGGAGAGATGGGGAGAGAGGAGAGAGGGGAGAGAGAGGAGAGATGGGAGAGAGAGGAGAGAGGGGAGAGAGAGGAGAGAGGGGAGAGAGAGGAGAGATGGGAGAGAGAGCAGAGAGGAGAGAGAGAGGAGAGAGGGGAGAGAGAGGAGAGATGGGAGAGAGAGGAGAGATGGGAGAGAGAGGAGAGATGGGAGAGAGACGAGAGAGGGGGAGAGAGGAGAGATGGGAGAGAGAGGGAGAGGGGAGAGATGGGAGAGAGGGAGAGAGAGGAGAGAGGGGAGAGAGAGGAGAGATGGGAGAGAGAGGAGAGATGGGAGTGAGAGGAGAGATGGGAGAGAGAGGAGAGAGGGGAGAGAGAGGAGAGATGGGAGAGAGAGGAGAGAGGGGAGAGAGAGGAGAGATGGGAGAGAGAGGAGAGAGGGGAGAGAGAGGAGAGATGGGAGAGAGAGGAGAGATGGGAGAGAGAGGAGAGAGGGGAGAGATGGGAGAGAGAGGAGAGAGGGGAGAGAGAGGAGAGATGGGAGAGAGACGAGAGAGGGAGAGAGAGGAGAGATGGGAGAGAGAGGAGAGAGGGGAGAGAGGGAGAGATGGGAGAGAGAGGAGAGATTGGAGGGGGAGCAGAGAGGAGAGAGGGAGAGAGAGGAGAGATGTGAGAGAGAGGAGAGATTGGAGAGAGAGGAGAGATGGGAGGGGGAGCAGAGAGGAGAGAGGGGGAGAGAGAGGAGAGATGGGAGAGAGAGGAGAGATTGGAGAGAGAGGAGAGATTGGAGAGAGAGAAGAGAGGAGAGAGAGGAGAGATGGGAGAGAGAGGAGAGATTGGATGGGGAGCAAAGAGGAGAGGAGAAGGGAGGGAGGGGAGAGGGAGATGTGGGCAAATTAGAGCGTGTCACTTCATGCTCCGGTTTCCCTTCTCACTGACGGCTGATCTGGCTGAGCTGAGACGGCGTGTGTATGTCAGGGTGTGTGGGCATCTGTCTGGGATGTGTGTGTCTGCTGTACTGTAACACTCAGAGGAGAGGGGTAATCTCTATGTCACGCCTGTCACTGTAGACTTCCTCGTCTCCAACAACTCATTACCTGCCTCTCAGGAGATTACATGACATGTGATACTGTCCTGTATCTGTCTGAGACGGTCTAATGTCTGCTTATCTGCTCTCAGTATGTAACTGATACTGTACTAGTTGGATCATTTCTAGGGATTCGGGAGACATCTTAACAGGAAAGAATATCTCTGTGTTCAGCCTCCCCCTCGCCATGCCCTTTCCCCTCCGCCCAGCCTCCCACTCACCATGCCCTCTCCCCTCCGCCCAGCCTCCCCTCGCCATGCCCTCTCCCTCCACCCAGCCTCCCCTCACCATGCCCTCTCCCCTCCGCCCAGCCTCCCCCTCGCCATGCCCTTTCCCTCCGTCCAGCCTCCCACTCACCATGCCCTCTTCCCTCCGCCCAGCCTCCCCCTCGCCATGCCCTCTCCCCTCCGCCCAGCCTCCCCCTCGCCATGCCCTTTCCCCTCCGCCCAGCCTCCCACTCACCATGCCCTCTCCCCTCCGCCCAGCCTCCCCCTCGCCATGCCCTCTCCCCTCCGCCCAGCCTCCCCTCACCATGCCCTCTCCCCTCCGCCCAGCCTCCCCCTCGCCATGCCCTTTCCCCTCCGCCCAGCCTCCCACTCACCATGCCCTCTCCGCCTAGGATGACATCACAGCGCTCTACTCCCTCCTCACCTGTTAGTCATGGTCTTCAAATGAACCTCCACTCTCCCAAATCACAGGGTTACTAATGGCAGTGACCCACCCCTGTACTGCCACTCCACTAACATAGGAACTACACTATCACACACACACACAGAGTAAGTAGAGGAAGTGCAGTAGACTGATTTAGATCCTGTTGAGATTTGGTGGGTCTGTGGTGTTGGAGGCAGCAGCTGCTCTTGGCCTTTTAGCATGAAGGGAGTGTGTACTAGAGGTCTCATCTGTGTGTGTATATGTGTGTGTGTGTGGTGCATGTGTGCATGTGTGTGTGTGCATGTGTGTTTGTGCATGTGTGTGTGTGCATTGGCTCAGGCTTGTTAATAGAGTTCAAAGGCATCTCTGGTT
>NW_024609823.1:902500-945000 GCF_018296145.1 Oncorhynchus tshawytscha
TATAACTGTAATCTGTCTGTCTCTCCACCCCACTATAACTGTAATCTGTCTGTCTCTCCACCCCCACTATAACTGTAATCTGTCTGTCTCTCCGCCCCACTATAACTGTAATCTGCCTGTCTCTCCGCCCCACTATAACTGTAATCTGTCTGTCTCTCCGCCCCACTATAACTGTAATCTGTCTGTTTCTCCGCCCCACTATAATCTGTAATCTGTCTGTCTCTCCACCCCACTATAACTGTAATCTGTCTGTCTCTCCACCCCACTATAACTGTAATCTGTCTGTCTCTCCACCCCACTATAACTGTAATGTGTCTGTCTCTGCCCCACTATAACTGTAATCTGTCTGTCTCTCCACCCCACTATAACTGTAATGTGTCTGTCTCTCTGCCCCACTGTAACTGTAATCTGTCTGTCTCTCCGCCCCACTGTAACTGTAACTGTAATCTGCCTGTCTCTCCGCCCCACTGTAACTAATCTGCCCCACTGTGACTGTAATCTGTCTGTCTCTCCGCCCCACTGTAACTGTAATGTGTAATCTGCCTGTCTCTCCGCCCCACTGTAACTGTAATCTGCCCCACTATAACTGTAATCTGTCTGTCTCTCCACCCCACTATAACTGTAATCTGTCTGTCTCTCCCCCCACTATAACTGTAATCTGTCTGTCTCTCCGCCCCACTATAACTGTAATCTGCCTGTCTCTCCGCCCCACTATAACTGTAATCTGTCTGTCTCTCCACCCCACTGTAACTGTAATGTGTCTGTCTCTCTGCCCCACTGTAACTGTAATCTGTCTGTCTCTCCGCCCCACTGTAACTGTAATGTGTAATCTGCCTGTCTCTCCGCCCCACTGTAACTGTAATGTGTAATCTGCCCCACTGTAACTGTAATCTGTCTGTCTCTCTGCCCCACTGTAACTGTAATGTGTAATCTGCCTGTCTCTCCGCCCCACTGTAACTGTAATGTGTAATCTGCCTGTCTCTCCGCCCCACTGTAACTGTAATGTGTAATCTGCCCCACTATAACTGTAATCTGTCTGTCTCTCTGCCCCACTGTAACTGGAATCTGTCTGTCTCTCTGCCCCACTATAACTGTAATCTGTCTGTCTCTCCACCCCACTGTAACTGTAATGTGTCTGTCTCTCTGCCCCACTGTAACTGTAATCTGTCTGTCTCTCCGCCCCACTGTAACTGTAATGTGTAATCTGCCTGTCTCTCCGCCCCACTCTAACTGTAATGTGTAATCTGCTTTACTATAACTGTAATCTGTCTGTCTCTCCACCCCACTATAACTGTAATCTGCCTGTCTCTCCGCCCCACTATAACTGTAATCTGTCTGTCTCTCCACCCCACTGTAACTGTAATCTGCCTGTCTCTCTGCCCCACTATAACTGTAATCTGTCTGTCTCTCCACCCCACTATAACTGTAATCTGTCTGTCTCTCTGCCCCACTGTAACTGGAATCTGTCTGTCTCTCTGCCCCACTATAACTGTAATCTGTCTGTCTCTCCATCCCACTGTAACTGGAATCTGTCTGTCTCTCTGCCCCACTGTAACTGTAATCTGTCTGTCTCTCCGCCCCACTGTCACTGTAATGTGTAATCTGCCTGTCTCTCCGCCCCACTCTAACTGTAATGTGTAATCTGCTTTACTATAACTGTAATCTGTCTGTCTCTCCACCCCACTATAACTGGAATTTGTCTATCTCTCTGCCCCACTATCACTGTAATCTGTCTGTCTCTCTGCCCCACTGTAACTGTAATGTGTCTGTCTCTCTGCCCCACTGTAACTGTAATCTGTCTGTCTCTCCGCCCCACTGTAACTGTAATGTGTAATCTGCCTGTCTCTCCGCCCCACTGTAACTGTAATGTTTAATCTGCCCCACTGTAACTGTAATCTGTCTGTCTCTCTGCCCCACTGTAACTGTAATGTGTAATCTGCCTGTCTCTCCGCCCCACTGTAACTGTAATGTGTAATCTGCCTGTCTCTCCGCCCCACTGTAACTGTAATGTGTAATCTGCCCCACTATAACTGTAATCTGTCTGTCTCTCTGCCCCACTGTAACTGGAATCTGTCTGTCTCTCTGCCCCACTATAACTGTCATCTGTCTGTCTCTCCACCCCACTGTAACTGTAATGTGTCTGTCTCTCTGCCCCACTGTAACTGTAATCTGTCTGTCTCTCCGCCCCACTGTAACTGTAATGTGTAATCTGCCTGTCTCTCCGCCCCCACTCTAACTGTAATGTGTAATCTGCTTTACTATAACTGTAATCTGTCTGTCTCTCCACCCCACTATAACTGGAATTTGTCTATCTCTCTGCCCCACTATAACTGTAATCTGTCTGTCTCTCCACCCCACTGTAACTGTAATCTGTCTGTCTCTCCGCCCCACTGTAACTGTAATGTGTAATCTGCCTGTCTCTCCGCCCCACTGTAACTGTAATGTGTAATCTGCCCCACTGTAACTGTAATCTGTCTGTCTCTCTGCCCCACTGTAACTGTAATGTGTAATCTGCCTGTCTCTCCGCCCCACTGTAACTGTAATGTGTAATCTGCCTGTCTCTCCGCCCCCACTGTAACTGTAATGTGTAATCTGCCCCACTATAACTGTAATCTGTCTGTCTCTCCGCCCCACTATAACTGTAATCTGCCTGTCTCTCTGCCCCACTATAACTGTAATCTGTCTGTCTCTCCACCCCACGGTAACTGTAATCTGCCTGTCTCTCTGCCCCACTATAACTGTAATCTGTCTGTCTCTCCGCCCCACTATAACTGTAATCTGTCTGTTTCTCTGCCCCACTATAACTGTAATCTGTCTGTCTCTCCGCCCCACTATAACTGTAATCTGTCTGTCTCTCCACCCCACTATAACTGTAGTCTGTCTGTCTCTCCACCCCACTATAACTGTAATCTGTCTGTCTCTCTCGCCCCGCAGTAACTGTAATCTGTCTGTCTCTCCACCCCACTATAACTGTAATCTGTCTGTCTCTCCACCCCACTATAACTGTAATCTGTCTGTCTCTCCACCCCACTATAACTGTAATCTGTCTGTCTCTCCACCCCACTATAACTGTAATCTGTCTGTCTCTCCACCCCACTATAACTGTAATCTGTCTGTCTCTCCGCCCCACTGTAACTGTAATCTGTCTGTCTCTTCGCCCCACTATAACTGTAATCTGTCTGTCTCTCCGCCCCACTGTAACTGTAATGTGTAATCTGCCTGTCTCTCCGCCCCACTCTAACTGTAATGTGTAATCTGCTTTACTATAACTGTAATCTGTCTGTCTCTCCACCCCACTATAACTGGAATTTGTCTATCTCTCTGCCCCACTATAACTGTAATCTGTCTGTCTCTCCACCCCACTGTAACTGTAATGTGTCTGTCTCTCTGCCCCACTGTAACTGTAATCTGTCTGTCTCTCCGCCCCACTGTAACTGTAATGTGTAATCTGCCTGTCTCTCCGCCCCACTGTAACTGTAATGTGTAATCTGCCCCACTATAACTGTAATCTGTCTGTCTCTCCACCCCACTATAACTGTAATCTGTCTGTCTCTCCCCCCAATATAACTGTAATCTGTCTGTCTCTCCGCCCCACTATAACTGTAATCTGCCTGTCTCTCCGCCCCACTATAACTGTAATCTGTCTGTCTCTCCACCCCACTGTAACTGTAATCTGCCTGTCTCTCCGCCCCACTATAACTGTAATCTGTCTGTCTCTCCACCCTCACTATAACTGTAATCTGTCTGTCTCTCTGCCCCACTGTAACTGTAATCTGTCTGTCTCTCCGCCCCACTGTAACTGTAATGTGTAATCTGCCTGTCTCTCCGCCCCACTGTAACTGTAATGTGTAATCTGCCCCACTGTAACTGTAATCTGTCTGTCTCTCTGCCCCACTGTAACTGTAATGTGTAATCTGCCTGTCTCTCCGCCCCACTGTAACTGTAATGTGTAATCTGCCTGTCTCTCCGCCCCACTGTAACTGTAATGTGTAATCTGCCCCACTATAACTGTAATCTGTCTGTCTCTCTGCCCCACTGTAACTGGAATCTGTCTGTCTCTCTGCCCCACTATAACTGTCATCTGTCTGTCTCTCCACCCCACTGTAACTGTAATGTGTCTGTCTCTCTGCCCCACTGTAACTGTAATCTGTCTGTCTCTCCGCCCCACTGTAACTGTAATGTGTAATCTGCCTGTCTCTCCGCCCCACTCTAACTGTAATGTGTAATCTGCTTTACTATAACTGTAATCTGTCTGTCTCTCCACCCCACTATAACTGGAATTTGTCTATCTCTCTGCCCCACTATAACTGTAATCTGTCTGTCTCTCCACCCCACTGTAACTGTAATCTGTCTGTCTCTCCGCCCCACTATAACTGTAATCTGTCTGTCTCTCCACCCCACTGTAACTGTAATCTGCCTGTCTCTCCGCCCCACTATAACTGTAATCTGTCTGTCTCTCCACCCTCACTATAACTGTAATCTGTCTGTCTCTCTGCCCCACTGTAACTGTAATCTGTCTGTCTCTCCGCCCCACTGTAACTGTAATGTGTAATCTGCCTGTCTCTCCGCCCCCACTGTAACTGTAATGTGTAATCTGCCCCACTGTAACTGTAATCTGTCTGTCTCTCTGCCCCACTGTAACTGTAATGTGTAATCTGCCTGTCTCTCCGCCCCACTGTAACTGTAATGTGTAATCTGCCTGTCTCTCCGCCCCACTGTAACTGTAATGTGTAATCTGCCCCACTATAACTGTAATCTGTCTGTCTCTCTGCCCCACTGTAACTGGAATCTGTCTGTCTCTCTGCCCCACTATAACTGTCATCTGTCTGTCTCTCCACCCCACTGTAACTGTAATGTGTCTGTCTCTCTGCCCCACTGTAACTGTAATCTGTCTGTCTCTCCGCCCCACTGTAACTGTAATGTGTAATCTGCCTGTCTCTCCGCCCCACTCTAACTGTAATGTGTAATCTGCTTTACTATAACTGTAATCTGTCTGTCTCTCCACCCCACTATAACTGGAATTTGTCTATCTCTCTGCCCCACTATAACTGTAATCTGTCTGTCTCTCCACCCCACTGTAACTGTAATCTGTCTGTCTCTCCGCCCCACTGTAACTGTAATGTGTAATCTGCCTGTCTCTCCGCCCCACTGTAACTGTAATGTGTAATCTGCCCCACTGTAACTGTAATCTGTCTGTCTCTCTGCCCCACTGTAACTGTAATGTGTAATCTGCCTGTCTCTCCGCCCCACTGTAACTGTAATGTGTAATCTGCCTGTCTCTCCGCCCCACTGTAACTGTAATGTGTAATCTGCCCCACTATAACTGTAATCTGTCTGTCTCTCCGCCCCACTATAACTGTAATCTGCCTGTCTCTCTGCCCCACTATAACTGTAATCTGTCTGTCTCTCCACCCCACGGTAACTGTAATCTGCCTGTCTCTCTGCCCCACTATAACTGTAATCTGTCTGTCTCTCCGCCCCACTATAACTGTAATCTGTCTGTTTCTCTGCTCCACTATAACTGTAATCTGTCTGTCTCTCCGCCCCACTATAACTGTAATCTGTCTGTCTCTCCACCCCACTATAACTGTAGTCTGTCTGTCTCTCCACCCCACTATAACTGTAATCTGTCTGTCTCTCTCGCCCCGCAGTAACTGTAATCTGTCTGTCTCTCCACCCCACTATAACTGTAATCTGTCTGTCTCTCCACCCCACTATAACTGTAATCTGTCTGTCTCTCCACCCCACTATAACTGTAATCTGTCTGTCTCTCTCGCCCCGCAGTAACTGTAATCTGTCTGTCTCTCCACCCCACTATAACTGTAATCTGTCTGTCTCTCCACCCCACTATAACTGTAATCTGTCTGTCTCTCCACCCCACTATAACTGTAATCTGTCTGTCTCTCCACCCCACTATAACTGTAATCTGTCTGTCTCTCCGCCCCACTGTAACTGTAATCTGTCTGTCTCTCTGCCCCACTGTAACTGTAATGTGTAATCTGCCTGTCTCTCCGCCCCACTGTAACTGTAATGTGTAATCTGCCCCACTATAACTGTAATCTGTCTGTCTCTCTGCCCCACTGTAACTGGAATCTGTCTGTCTCTCTGCCCCACTATAACTGTAATCTGTCTGTCTCTCCACCCCACTGTAACTGTAATGTGTCTGTCTCTCTGCCCCACTGTAACTGTAATCTGTCTGTCTCTCCGCCACTGAGCAAACAGATACATGAAGATATAACACACACTTGAGTGATGATGTCATCCTGTATGGCTGGCTGGATGACTGATTGGGTTTTAAACTCGCTCTGACACTCCTTTGTTGCTGTGATATAATCACAGACTAAATAGCTTTTTAAACATTTCTGCATGCCAGTAATATCACAATCCAGAAAGGAGAAATGGATTGGGCAGATAGTGTCGATCCTAAATTGCTGCGCATGCATTTTGTTCTGTTGATAACTCTCCTACTGTAATGCTTGTGATAATCTTAAAGTACTAGGTAGTACATATAGAGTCGGTTTCTTGAATATAGATGAGGCGTAATCCTGGACTAAAAAGCATTCTCCAAGGAGAATCGCCATTCAAAGTGCATTTTAATCTAGGATTAGGCTTAGTCTGAGTCCAAGAAACCTGCCCAAATTACATAGAGTAGTCTAAACACACTGCTTATTTAGGATACATTTTCATCACGCAATATTCAGTAATACTGTATATATATAGTACATCATGATATAAACAGGTTTATTCTGGATGTTTTAGCAAATGTATTCTCTTTTCCAGCATTTACTCTCTTGTCCATCATTGGGAAGAAATGATCTGAAGTATTCATGCATACCTTTGCTCTTTCTGATTTTGGTGTCAGTGTAGCAGATTTGGTGAGCTAGTTAGCTTTGAACACTAGCATCCATCGTGCTGTGACATCACTGTGACTTCACTCCCCATGACAGCTGCAGTCAACTGTTGGTCATGGAGTGGCAGGCTTGACTCTTGGGTTCAGTCCCAAATTGACCACTAAAACCTACACTTGGAGATCTCTGAGAGGATTTGACATGTGTAGGTAGTATAGAAGTAGCTGCGTCTTGTCCTCTGATAGGCTAGGTGGAAATTTCACCATATTACTTATACTAATCAAATCCTCTCAGATCTCCACAAGTGAATGGGATTTTAGGGGTCGATTTGGGATTGGTGTGTTAATCTGTGTTAATCTCTACCAAGGACAGTGGTCATTCTTACATGACTGTGTTCATCTCTACCAAGGACAGTGGTCATTCCTACATGACTGTGTTAATCTCTACCAAGGACAGTGGTCATTCCTGCATGACTGTGTTAATCTCTACCAAGGACAGTGGTCAAATCCTACATGACTGTGTTAATCTCTACCAAGGACAGTGGTCATTCCTACATTACTGAGTTAATCTCTACCAAGGACAGTGGTCATTCCTAAATCACTGTGTTCATCTCTACCAAGGACAGTGGTCATTCCTACATTACTGTGTTAATCTCTACCAAGGACAATGGTCATTCCTACATGACTGTGTTAATCTCTACCAAGGACAGTGGTCATTCCTACATGACTGTGTTAATCTCTACCAAGGACAATGGTCATTCCTACATGACAGTGATAATCTCTACCAAGAACAGTGGTCATTCCTAAATCACTGTGTTAATCTCTACCAAGGACAATGGTCATTCCTACACGACTGTGTTAATCTCTACCAAGGACAGTGGTCATTCCTACACGACTGTGTTAATCTCTACCAAGGACAGTGGTCATTCCTACATGACTGTGTTAATCTCTACCAAGGACAGTGGTCATTCCTACATGACTGTGTTAATCTCTACCAAGGACCGTGGTCATTCCTACATGACTGTGTTAATCTCTACCAAGGACAGTGGTCATTCCTACATGACTGTGTTAATCTCTACCAAGGACAGTGGTCATTCCTACATGACTGTGTTAATCTCTACCAAGGACAGTGGTCAAATCCTAAATGACTGTGTTAATCTCTACCAAGGACAGTGGTCATTCCTACATGACAGTTTTAATCTCTACCAAGGACAGTGGTCATTCCTACATTACTGTGTTAATCTCTACCAAGGACAGTGGTCATTCCTACATGACTGTGTTCATCTCTACCAAGGACAGTGGTCATTCCTACATGACTGTGTTCATCTCTACCAAGGACAGTGGTCATTCCTACATGACTGTGTTAATCTCTACCAAGGACAGTGGTCATTCCTACATGACTGTGTTAATCTCTACCAAGGACAGTGGTCATTCCTACATGACTGTGTTCATCTCTACCAAGGACAATGGTCATTCCTACATGACAGTGATAATCTCTACCAAGAACAGTGGTCATTCCTAAATCACTGTGTTAGTCTCTACCAAGGACAGTGGTCATTCCTACATGACAGTGATAATCTCTACCATGAGCAGTGGTCATTCCTACATGACAGTGATAATCTCTACCAAGAACAGTGGTCATTCCTACATGACAGTTTTAATCTCTACCAAGGACAGTGGTCATTCCTACATGACTGTGTTAATCTCTACCAAGGACAGTGGTCATTCCTACATGACAGTGATAATCTCTACCAAGGACAGTGGTCATTCCTACATCACTGTGTTAATCTCTACCAAGGACAGTGGTCATTCCTACATGACTGTGTTAATCTCTACCAGGGACAGTGGTCATTCCTACATGACTGTGTTAATCTCTACCAAGGACAGTGGTCATTCCTACATTACTGTGTTAATCTCTACCAAGGACAGTGGTCATTCCTACATGACTGTGTTAATCTCTACCAGGGACATTGGTCATTCCTACATGACTGTGTTAATCTCTACCAAGGACAGTGGTCATTCCTACATGACTGTGTTAATCTCTACCAAGGACAGTGGTCATTCCTACATGACTGTGTTAATCTCTACCAGGGACATTGGTCATTCCTACATGACTGTGTTAATCTCTACCAAGGACAGTGGTCATTCCTACATTACTGTGTTAATCTCTACCAAGGACAGTGGTCATTCCTACATTACTGTGTTAATCTCTACCAAGGACAGTGGTCAAATCCTACATGACTGTGTTAATCTCTACCAAGGACAGTGGTCATTCCTACATGACTGTGTTAATCTCTACCAAGGACAGTGGTCATTCCTACATGACTGTGTTAATCTCTACCAAGGACAGTGGTCATTCCTACATTACTGTGTTCATCTCTACCAAGGACATCTCTGACTGTGTTAACCAAGGACAGTGGTCATTCCTACATGACTGTGTTAATCTCTACCAAGGACAGTGGTCATTCCTACATGACTGTGTTAATCTCTACCAAGGACAGTGGTCATTCCTACATGACTGTGTTAATCTCTACCAAGGACAGTGGTCATTCCTACATGACTGTGTACCAAGGACAGTGGTCATTCCTACATGACTGTGTTAATCTCTACCAAGGACAGTGGTCATTCCTACATGACTATGTTAATCTCTACCAAGGACAGTGGTCATTCCTACATGACTGTGTTAATCTCTACCAAGGACAGTGGTCATTCCTACATGACTGTGTTCATCTCTACCAAGGACAGTGGTCATTCCTACATGACTGTGTTAATCTCTACCAAGGACAGTGGTCATTCCTACATGACTATGTTAATCTCTACCAAGGACAGTGGTCATTCCTACATGACTGTGTTAATCTCTACCAAGGACAGTGGTCATTCCTACATGACTGTGTTAATCTCTACCAAGGACAGTGGTCACTCCTACATGACTGTGTTAATCTCTACCAAGGACAGTGGTCATTCCTACATGACTGTGTTAATCTCTACCAAGGACAGTGGTCATTCCTACATGACTGTGTTAATCTCTACCAAGGACAGTGGTCATTCCTACATGACTGTGTTAATCTCTACCAAGGACAGTGGTCATTCCTACATGACTGTGTTAATCTCTACCAAGGACAGTGGTCATTCCTACATGACTGTGTTAATCTCTACCAAGGACAGTGGTCATTCCTACATGACTGTGTTAATCTCTACCAAGGACAGTGGTCATTCCTACATGACTGTGTTAATCTCTACCAAGGACAGTGGTCATTCCTACATGACTGTGTTAATCTCTACCAAGGACAGTGGTCATTCCTACATGACTGTGTTAATCTCTACCAAGGACAGTGGTCATTCCTACATGACTGTGTTAATCTCTACCAAGGACAGTGGTCATTCCTACATGACTGTGGTCATTCCTACATGACTGTGTTAATCTCTACCAAGGACAGTGGTCATTCCTAAATCACTGTGTTAATCTCTACCAAGGACAGTGGTCATTCCTACATGACTGTGTTAATCTCTACCAAGGACAGTGGTCATTCCTAAATGACTGTGTTAATCTCTACCAAGGACAGTGGTCATTCCTACATGACTGTGTTAATCTCTACAAGGACAGTGGTCATTCCTACATGACTGTGTTAATCTCTACCAAGGACAGTGGTCATTCCTACATGACTGTGTTAATCTCTACCAAGGACAGTGGTCATTCCTACATGACTGTGTTCATCTCTACCAAGGACAGTGGTCATTCCTACATGACTGTGTTAATCTCTACCAAGGACAGTGGTCATTCCTACATGACTGTGTTAATCTCTACCAAGGACAGTGGTCATTCCTACATGACTGTGTTAATCTAGCCTCTCCTCCTTTTGTGTATTTACATTCCAGCAGTTGGCTATTTCATTAAGAGAGAGCTACCCTGTGTGTGTGTGTGTGTGTGTGTGTGTGTGTGTGTGTGTGTGTGTGTGTGTGTGTGTGTGTGTGTGTGTGTGTGCAGGCGTGCGTGCATGTGCGTGCATGTGCGTGAGCGAGAGAGCTCATCTCTAAACATTGACACAGCAAATATGTCAGTCCCTCTCTGTCTGGCTGCTGTGTGTCGTAGCATCAAGGCTGTCTGCACCAGGCTGCTGCTGTGTGTCGTAGCATCAAGGCTGTCTGCACCAGGGCTGCTGTGTGTCTTAGCATCAAGGCTGTCTGCACCAGGCTGCTGCTGTGTGTTGTAGCATCAAGGCTGTCTGCACCAGGCTGCTGCTGTGTGTTGTAGCATCAAGGCTGTCTGCACCAGGCTGCTGCTGTGTGTCTTAGCATCAAGGCTGTCTGCACCAGGCTGCTGCTGTGTGTCGTAGCATCAAGGCTGTCTGCACCAGGCTGCTGCTATGTGTCGTAGCATCAAGGCTGTCTGCACCAGGCTGCTGCTGTGTGTCTTAGCATCAAGGCTGTCTGCACCAGGCTGCTGCTGTGTGTCGTAGCATCAAGGCTGTCTGCACCAGACTGCTTAAAGGGCCTCAGGCGTGAGTGGAATAAGAAATGAAAGGAGAGCGAGAAAGAGACCGTGAAACTAGAATACAGAACAGAGAAATGTAAAACAGACATGTCTGTGGAGTCCAGACTCTCAGGCATAGCGAAGGTCAGTGGCAGAAGTCTTCAGGGAGATTATTACTTGCAGGTTAGAGATGTCAAATTGGGTTTAACCACCGCCAAGTACGAAAAATAGTTTACGTTCTATTTCCATTTCCAACTTTTTAAAACTGAAATAAAACATTTGAAATGTCAGCTAAAGGTTTCACTCTCTCACAAATCAATCTAAGGTTTTCACTCTCTCACAAATCAAGAAGAAACTATATCCCAATTCTTTGTTTATATAATATATTATACTATTTTCTCAAATAAGCCTCTTGTCCTTGCTCTCATCCCATCTCACTGCACCTTGTGGATGGACTATAGATCACTGGCATCCAGTTCTGGCTCTTCAAATCAAATGTTATTTGTCACATGTGCCAAATACACCTCACAGTGAAGTGCTTACTTACAAGCCCTTAAGCAACAATGCATTTCAAGAAAATAAGTGTTCAGTAAAAAATGGATAAGTAAAAATATATCCTCACGTGTAAAAGTTTTGCATATCCCAACTCCCCATGAGACACCCTCGGAGAGTGAGGTCATGACCAGGGTCTGCCGGAGCAATTAGGGTTGAGCAATTAGGGTTAAGTGCCTTGCTGAAGGGCACATCAACTGATGTTTCACCTTGTCGGCTCGAGGATTCGAACTAGCAACCTTTCAGTTACTGGTCCAATGCTGTAACATGTAGTGCAATAGGATGTCATTTGGGCACAGCCATGGAGAACCAGTATACTTTAGAGGCTCACACATAGCCCTGTGATCTTCTCCTGACTGTGTGACTTAACTTAGACTCAGAATGTCTCCAGGTCAGGAAGAAAGTAGGGTCCTACCCATGCACCATGGCTTTAGGTCTGTCAGTAAAGACACAAGTGGTGGCTACTGCTACGGATATATATTTAGTAAGCCAATGCTTCATTAGGAGGCAATCAGGTCAGACAGCTGTAAACCCGGTGGAATGAGTCATTCTGATACATCAGAAGCTGGTCTGTAGGCCACTGGTGGTAATGGTTGGTGTGCAGTGCATAAGGGATCCCAAAGTCAACACCTCAGCTTTCTCATTAGTCATGAGGCATCAAAACCAAAGGAACTGAATAATATTAAGAAATGCTATATATGGAAGGAAAGTAGTGTGGAAACCTACCAAAAAAACAATTAGGCAACAACAAATTCAATCCCTTTTAGACAACTTCCTGGACAAAACATTTCACTATAATAGTGAAGGTGTAAACTTGGCAGTAGAAAGCCTAACAGTATATTTGACCTTTCAGCTTCCCTATGAAATCTCACAATTTCAAGCAGACAACCTAAGAAAATGAACAACAATTACAAATGGTTTGATGAAGAATGCAAAACCCTAAGAAAGAAATTGAGGAACCTATCTAACCACAAACATAGAGACCAAGAAAACCTGAGTCTATGCCTTCACTATGGTGAATCACTAAAACAATACAGAAATACACTACGGAAAAAGAAGGAACAGCACATCAGAAATCAGCTCAATGTAATTGAAGAATCCATAGACTCTAACCACTTCTGGGGAAATTGGAACACACTAACTAAACACACAACAACACAAAGAGTTATCTATACAAAATGGATAAACCACTTCTCTAATCTTTTTGGCTCAATAACAAAGAACAAACAGCAAAAACATATACACTACTGTTCAAAAGTTTGGGGTCATTTAGAAATGTCCTTGTTTTTTAAAGAAAAGCACTTTTTTGTCCATTAAAATAGCATCAAATTGATCAGAAATACAGTCTAGACATTGTTAATGTTGTAAATGACTATTGTAGCTGGAAATAGCCATTTTTTTTAATGGAATGTCTACATAGGTGTAGAGGCACATTATCAGCAACCATCACTCCTGTGTTCCAATGGCATGTTGTGTTAGCTAATCCAAGTTCATCATTTTAAAAGGCTTATTGATCATTAGAAAACCTTTTTGCAATTATGTTAGCACAGCTGAAAACTGTTGTCCTAATTAAAGAACCAATACAACTGGTCTTCTTTAGACTAGTTGAGTATCTGGGTTATCAGCATTTTTGGGTTCGATTACAGGTTCAAAATGGCCAGAAACAAATAACTTTCTTCTGAAACTTGTCAGTCTATTCTTGTTCTGAGAAATTAAGGCTACTTCATTGCCAAGAACCTGAAGATCTCGTACAACGCTATGTACTACTCCCTTCACAGAACAGTGCAAACTGACTCTAACCAGAATAGAAAGAGGAGTGGGAGGCCCCGGTGCACAACTGAGCAAGAGGACAAGTACATTGGTGTGTCTAGTTTGAGAAACAGATGCCTCACAAGTCCTCAACTGGCAGCTTCATTAAATAGTACCTGCAAAACACTAGTCTCAACGTCAACAGTGAAGAGGCGACTCTGGGATGCTGCCCTTCTAGGCAGAGTTCCTCTGTCCAGTTTCAACGTCAACAGTGAAGAGGCGACTCTGGGATGCTGCCCTTCTAGGCAGAGTTCCTCTGTCCAGTGTCTGTGTTCTTTTGCTCATCTTAATCTTTTATTTTTATTGGCCAGTCTGAGATATGGCTTTTTCTTTGCAACTCTGCCTAGAAGGCCAGCATCCCGGAGTCGCCTCTTCACTGTTGACGGTGAGACTGGTGTTTTGTAGGTACTATTTAATGAATCTGCCATCACAGCAGCAATATTTGTGACCTGTTGCCACAAGAAAGTTAAACAGTGAAGAACAAACACCATTGTAAATGCAACCCATAGTTATGTTTATTTATTTTCCCTTTTGTACTATTTGCACATCGTTACAACACTGTATATAGCCATAATATGACATTTGAAATGTATGTTTTCCTTTGGAACTTTTGTATGTCTAATATTTACTGTACATTTTTTATTGTTGATTTCACTTTGGTTTATTATCCATTTCACATGTGTTTCCCATGCCAATAAAGCCCTTTGAATTGAATTGAGAGCAAGAGAGAGGCAGAGAGAGAGAGAGAGAGAGGCAGAGATGGAGAGACAGAGAGAGAGACAGAGAGACAGAGAGAGATAGAGAGACAGAGAGATAGAGACAGAGAGAGAGACAGAGAGACAGAGAGAGACAGAGAGACAGAGAGAGAGAGAGACAGAGAGAGACAGACAGAGAGAGATAGAGAGACAGAGAGAGACACAGAGACAGAGAGAGGCAGAGAGAGAGAGACAGAGAGAGATAGAGAGAGACAGAGAGAGATAGAGAGACAGAGAGAGAGAGACAGAGAGAGAGAGGCAGAGAGAGAGAGAGAGAGAGAGAGAGTTTGTGCTTGCGCTTGTGTCCACGGTAGATGGAAGAACATGCAGTAGTGCTCCAGTGCTGTAACTAGCCCACTTTAGTTGGCCCATTTTCACCCTGTAAGGCGTGTGCATGCATGCTCATAATATGTGTGGGTATGCGTGTGTGTGCTGGTGTGCAGTTTTTGCATGTGTGCGTATATGTCTGGAGCGCTTTTGTGCATGTGTGTGTGTGTGTGTGTGTGTGTGTGTGTGTGTGTGTGTGTGTGTGTGTGTGTGTGTGTGTGTGTGTGTGTGTGTGTGTGTATTTCAGAACAGCACCATCTGGGTTTGATAGCCTTTCTCTTGTCCATGATTTAATGTATGTTGTCGTGTCTGGATTCAAATGAGGCTTTCAGGTGTGTGTGTGTGTGTGCGTGTGCACGTGTGTGTGTGTGTGTGCACGTGTGTGTGAGCAAACAGATACATTAAGATATAACACACACTTGAGTGATGATGTCATCCTGTATGGCTGGCTGGATGACTGATTGGGTTTTAAACTCGCTCTGACACTCCTTTGTTGCTGTGATATAATCACAGACTAAATAGCTTTTTAAACATTTCTGCATGCCAGTAATATCACAATCCAGAAAGGAGAAATGGATTGGGCAGATAGTGTCGATCCTAAATTGCTGCGCATGCATTTTGTTCTGTTGATAACTCTCCTACTGTAATGCTTGTGATAATCTTAAAGTACTAGGTAGTACATATAGAGTCGGTTTCTTGAATATAGATGAGGCGTAATCCTGGACTAAAAAGCATTCTCCAAGGAGAATCGCCATTCAAAGTGCATTTTAATCTAGGATTAGGCTTAGTCTGAGTCCAAGAAACCTGCCCAAATTACATAGAGTAGTCTAAACACACTGCTTATTTAGGATACATTTTCATCACGCAATATTCAGTAATACTGTATATATATAGTACATCATGATATAAACAGGTTTATTCTGGATGTTTTAGCAAATGTATTCTCTTTTCCAGCATTTACTCTCTTGTCCATCATTGGGAAGAAATGATCTGAAGTATTCATGCATACCTTTGCTCTTTCTGATTTTGGTGTCAGTGTAGCAGATTTGGTGAGCTAGTTAGCTTTGAACACTAGCATCCATCGTGCTGTGACATCACTGTGACTTCACTCCCCATGACAGCTGCAGTCAACTGTTGGTCATGGAGTGGCAGGCTTGACTCTTGGGTTCAGTCCCAAATTGACCCCTAAACCCTACACTTGGAGATCTCTGAGAGGATTTGACATGTGTAGGTAGTATAGAAGTAGCTGCGTCTTGTCCTCTGATAGGCTAGGTGGAAATTTCACCATATTACTTATACTAATCAAATCCTCTCAGATCTCCACAAGTGAATGGGATTTTAGGGGTCGATTTGGGATCGGGCCTTGTTCTGTCAGCTAGTACAGTTGACTTGAGTGTCCAGGGTCAGGAGGACAGGTACAGAGCCCCAGCACCTCTTTTAGGGAAAAATGTGAAATGTTGACTACACTTTTAATAATAGTTATAGCAAAAGCATTTCTTTGTTGAAAGATGTATTTTCAGACAGGGATAGTGTGAAATGAGAAACAGAGCGAGGGAGATGGACCAGAATTCGTACCCATGCTGGAATTGTATATGTGCTGCAGGCAGTGTTACCCACTAGACCAGGATTCATACCCATGCTGGAGTTGTATATGTGCTGCAGGCGGCGTTGCTCACTAGACCAGGATTCATACCCATGCTGGAATTGTATATGTGCTGCAGGCGGGGTTACCCACTAGACCAGGATTCATACCCATGCTGGAGTTGTATATGTGCTGCAGGTGGTGTTACCCACTAGACCAGGATTCATACCCATGCTGGAGTTATATATGTGCTGCAGGCGGTGGTACCCACTAGACCAGGATTCATACCCATGCTGGAGTTGTATATGTGCTGCAGGCGGCGTTACCCACTAGATCAGGATTCATACCCATGCTGGAGTTGTATATGTGCTGCAGGCAGTGTTACCCACTAGAACATGATTCATACCCATGCTGTGGTTATATACTGTATGTGCTGCAGGCGGCTTTACCCACGAGACCAGCCTCAAGCAATTAGCACAAGCATTTCTATTACATAAAGAATTTCTGTTGACATAATATGTATTACATGACATAACGGTCCTTAAGTATGCGTAACAAGTGTACTGTTGATGGAAGAGGTTTTATGTTGAACATACTATCCCAGGGCTGCTAACACTCCAGCACATACTCCTAAATGATACTATCCCAGGCCTGCTAACACTCTACCACATACTCCTGAATGATACTATCCCAGGACTGCTAACACTCTACCACATACTCCTAAATGATACTATCCCAGGGCTGCTAACACTCTACCACATACTCCTAAATGATACTCCAGCACATACCCTAAATGATACTATCCCAGGCCTGCTAACACTCCAACACTACTCCCACCACATACATACTCCTAAATGATACTATCCCAGGACTGCTAACACTCCAGCACATACTCCTAAATGATACTATCCCAGGACTGCTAACACTCTACCACATACTCCTAAATGATACTATCCCAGGACTGCTAACACTCCAGCACATACTCCTAAATGATACTATCCCAGGCCTGCTAACACTCCAGCACATACTCCTAAATGATACTATCCCAGGCCTGCTAACACTCTAGCACATACTCCTAAATGATACTATCCCAGGACTGCTAACACTCTACCACATACTCCTAAATGATACTAACACCACATACTCCTAAATGATACTATCCCAGGACTGCTAACACTCTACCACATACTCCTAAATGATACTATCCTAAATCTACCACATACTAAATGATACTATCCCAGGCCTGCTAACACTCTACCACATACTCCTAAATGATACTATCCCAGGACTGCTAACACTCTACCACATACTCCTAAATGATAAATGATACTATCCCAGGGACTGCTAACACTCTACCACATACTCCTAAATGATACTATCCCAGGCCTGCTAACACTGCTAAATGATAACACTCTAACACCACATACTCCTAAATGATACTATCCCAGGACTGCTAACACTCTACCACATACTCCTAAATGATACTATCCCAGGACTGCTAAATGATAATCCCACTGCTAACACTCACCACATACTCCTAAATGATACTATCCCAGGGCTGCTAACACTCTACCACATACTCCTAAATGATACTATCCCAGGACTGCTAACACTCTACCACATACTCCTAAATGATACGATCCCAGGCCTGCTAACACTCTACCACATACTCCTAAATGATACGATCCCAGGGCTGCTAACACTCTACCACATACTCCTAAATGATACGATCCCAGGGCTGCTAACACTCTACCACATACTCCTAAATGATACGATCCCAGGCCTGCTAACACTCTACCACATACTCCTAAATGATACTAACACTCTACCACCCTAAATGATACTATCCCAGGACTGCTAACACTCTACCACATACTCCTAAATGATACTATCCCAGGACTGCTAACCCTAGGACTGCTAACACTCTAACACCACATACTCCTAAATGATACTATCCCAGGACTGCTAACACTCTACCACATACATATCCTCTGCTAAATGATACTAAATGATATCCCAGGCCTGCTAACACTCTACCACATACTCCTAAATGATACTATCCCAGGGCTGCTAACACTCTACCACATACTCCTAAATGATACTATCCCAGGACTGCTAACACTCTACCACATACTCCTAAATGATACTATCCCAGGCCTGCTAACACTCCAGCACATACTCCTAAATGATACTATCCCAGGACTGCTAACACTCTACCACATACTCCTAAATGATACTATCCCAGGCCTGCTAACACTCTACCACATACTCCTAAATGATACTATCCCAGGACTGCTAACACTCTACCACATACTCCTAAATGATACTATCCCAGGACTGCTAACACTCTACCACATACTCCTAAATGATACTATCCCAGGACTGCTAACACTCTACCACATACTCCTAAATGATACTATCCCAGGACTGCTAACACTCTACCACATACTCCTAAATGATACTATCCCAGGACTGCTAACACTCTACCACATACTCCTAAATGATACTATCCCAGGACTGCTAACACTCTACCACATACTCCTAAATGATACTATCCCAGGACTGCTAACACTCTACCACATACTCCTAAATGATACTATCCCAGGACTGCTAACACTCTACCACATACTCCTAAATGATACTATCCCAGGACTGCTAACACTCTACCACATACTCCTAAATGATACTATCCCAGGACTGCTAACACATACTCCTAAATGATACTATCCCAGGACTGCTAACACTCTACCACATACTCCTAAATGATACTATCCCAGGCCTGCTAACACTCTACCACATACTCCTAAATGATACTATCCCAGGGCTGCTAACACTCTACCACATACTCCTAAATGATACTATCCCAGGACTGCTAACACTCTACCACATACTCCTAAATGATACTATCCCAGGCTGCTAACACTCTACCACTGCTAACACTCTACCTAAATGAATCCCAACTGATACCATCATACTCCTAAATGATACGATCCCAGGGCTGCTAACACTCTACCACATACTCCTAAATGATACTATCCCAGGACTGCTAACACTCTACCACATACTCCTAAATGATACTATCCCAGGGCTGCTAACACTCTACCACATACTCCTAAATGATACTATACTGCTAACACTCTACCACATACTCCTAAATGATACATCCCAGGACTGCTAACACTCTACCACATACTCCTAAATGATACTATCCCAGGCTGCTAACACTCTACCACATACTCCTAAATGATACTATCCCAGGGACTGCTAACACTCTACCACATACTCCTAAATGATACTATCCCAGGACTGCTAACACTCTACCACATACTCCTAAATGATACGATCCCAGGACTGCTAACACTCTACCACATACTCCTAAATGATACTATCCCAGGCCTGCTAACACTCTACCACATACTCCTAAATGATACTATCCCAGGCCTGCTAACACTCTACCACATACTCCTAAATGATACGATCCCAGGGCTGCTAACACTCTACCACATACTCCTAAATGATACTATCCCAGGGCTGCTAACACTGTGCAGTCAAGAATGGAAGAACAGCACAGTGAGCAAAGCAATATGTTTGGCCCGTTTCAGTAAGTCCAAGCATTTCCAGTCATTTTTCATGACCGAAGAAGTCTTTCTAGCTAACAACAATTGTTTTGTGTCTGTGCCTTTGTGTGTGTCTGTGTGTGTGTGTGTGTGTGTGTGTGTGTGTGTGTGTGTGTGTGTGTGTGTGTGTGTGTGTGTGTGTGTGTGTGTGTGTGTGTGTGTGTGTGTGTTTGTGTGTGCGTACTCCTCTGTGAGTGTATTATGTGTATACATGTGCGTGCGTGTGTATACATGTGTGTGCGTGTGTACGTACACATGCTAGTGTGTGTGTGTTTGCATTTGTGCATGCATGGGTGTGTTTTGCATGGTCATGCGTGTATAATGACAGGCAACTGCATTTGAGAATGGTTGGCTAAAATACTGCTTCAGAGAGGCTGTGATAAATTGGGTCAGTATTACAAATGTCCCAGGTATGAGAAAGAGCGAGAGATAAAGAGCGAGAGAGAGAGAAACATCTGGTTGGAAGAAAGAAATAAAGGACAGGAGGGAGGGAAATAAATCTGTGTTTATGGCATGAGTCTTTTACAAGTGAGTATGGTCTCCACAGCGGTCTCCACATTCTGCTCTAATTACTATATTGATCCAGATCCAGTCACGTCAGACCAGTGATTACTGTATTAACTCAGATCCAGTCAGTCAGACCAGTGATTACTGTATTAACTCAGATCCAGTCACGTCAGACCAGTGATTACTGTATTAACTCAGATCCAGTCAGTCAGACCAGTGATTACTGTATTAACTCAGATCCAGTCAGTCAGACCAGTGATTACTGTATTAACTCAGATCCAGTCAGTCAGACCAGTGATTACTGTATTAACTCAGATCCAGTCAGTCAGACCAGTGATTACTGTATTAACTCAGATCCAGTCAGTCAGACCAGTGATTACTGTATTAACTCAGATCCAGTCAGACCAGTGATTACTGTATTAACTCAGATCCAGTCAGTCAGACCAGTGATTACTGTATTAACTCAGATCCAGTCAGTCAGACCAGTGATTACTGTATTAACTCAGATCCAGTCAGTCAGACCAGTGATTACTGTATTAACTCAGATCCAGTCAGTCAGACCAGTGATTACTGTATTAACTCAGATCCAGTCAGACCAGTGATTACTGTATTAACTCAGATCCAGTCAGTCAGACCAGTGATTACTGTATTAACTCAGATCCAGTCAGTCAGACCAGTGATTACTGTATTAACTCAGATCCATTCAGACCAGTGATTACTGTATTAACTCAGATCCAGTCAGACCAGTGATTACTGTATTAACTCAGATCCAGTCAGTCAGACCAGTGATTACTGTATTAACTCAGATCCAGTCAGTCAGACCAGTGATTACTGTATTAACTCAGATCCAGTCACGTCAGAGCAGTGATTACTGTATTAACTCAGATCCAGTCAGTCAGACCAGTGATTACTGTATTAACTCAGATCCAGTCACGTCAGACCAGTGATTACTGTATTAACTCAGATCCAGTCACGTCAGACCAGTGATTACTGTATTAACTCAGATCCAGTCAGTCAGACCAGTGATTACTGTATTAACTCAGATCCAGTCAGTCAGACCAGTGATTACTGTATTAACTCAGATCCAGTCAGTCAGACCAGTGATTACTGTATTAACTCAGATCCAGTCACGTCAGACCAGTGATTACTGTATTAACTCAGATCCAGTCACGTCAGACCAGTGATTACTGTATTAACTCAGATCCAGTCACGTCAGACCAGTGATTACTGTATTAACTCAGATCCAGTCACGTCAGACCAGTGATTACTGTATTAACTCAGATCCAGTCACGTCAGACCAGTGATTACTGTCTTTCCAGAGTCCTTGTGAATGTTCCCTCAAAAAATGTAGTCACTGAGCAAATCTCAGGTCTGCTGAGCGCAAACTTGAACGTTGTCAAAATTCTGTGCAATTTCCGGCGAGCATCTACTGTGATAAATGCAGGGCTTGACATTAACCTGCTTATCCACTTGTCCTTCAGACAAGGTGGCGACTGAAAATGTTGTTGTGTTGTTTGATGCAAGAAACCACTTTACAAAATAAAACATTAAATTCATCATTATTCCCATGCCATTATTACAGAGAATCATAAAAAAGTATGCTACCCTCTGCCTATTGGCTACTTAGCTTTTTCAAGCCTGTCTCAAAATACAACACTGCCCCTTTAAGACAAAAAAAGCCCTTTACCTGACTCACTTTTCAAAGATGTCTAGAAATGCACACATTTTGTGCTCTTGTAAGATGTAATCACTCTCCCATTGCTGACTACAAATGATCTATAACTTGGCTAAGAACTCACAACCTAGCATAGGATATGAACACATGTACAAATGTACACTCGTTGCTACATGTAGCTCTCGCTTTGATCTCAAAACAAACTCATCTTCTCACCACTGCTCATGCTGTAAACACAGTCCATTTCAAGGGAGTGGCACAGATCCATATATGGCAATAGTCTATTTGCATATAGGTCCTACTGCTGCTCTGATTGGTTATGGCGCACCGGTCTGTGTAGAGTACAGGCCTAAGTCGTGCCTGTCAGTGTAATACAATCCTACTCCAATGCATTCTGCCTACAACAAATCTTTTGCATAGTTAGTTTTGCATACTACGTCTTGCATAGTTTGTTTTGTTTCGGTATGTTGCATTGAAAGTGGCTAATATTGCTTTCAATCGATCACAATTCCCACAGTAAAGGGAAACGTTGATAGTGTTAACTAATTGGGAAACTAGATAGTTGAGTTAAGTTCAATCTTGTGATTCTCTGCGCTGGCTGATATTTATTCTGCTCAGCAGTCCTGGGGAGGGAACATTGGTCCTAGTCTCACCGAGTCTCACTCTATTCACTCTCTCTCCTCCGTTAGGTATTGCCTATCTGGGAGGGGCGTGCAGCTCCAAGAGGAAGTGTGTTCTGGCCGAGGACAACGGACTCAACCTGGCCTTCACCATAGCCCACGAGCTGGGACACAAGTACGTCTGTCTGTGTAAATGAGCACTTGTCTATCCTGAGCAAAAGCAGTGAATCGTCAAGTTTTTCCTAGGTAGAGATCTAGGATCCCCTCCCCCAACCCTAACCCTAACCTTAACCATTAGTGGGGAAAATGCCAAACTGACCCAAGATCATCATCTAGGGGTAACTTCACCCTCCTCAGTTTAACAATTGAGGTCATCGTTTCGTCAGACTCCATCTTGATTGGATGAAAGTTTCAGCCTCTTTTTAAGTGTTTTTGTACTGGATAACTTCACAGTTTGAGGTATCCATGGGCACAACTCTTTGTATCTCTCTGTATCCATAGTTAAGATAAATATACGAGAGCAGTTTTAGAGTTTTATAAATAGATAATTCCATGTCAATGAACCACTATTATCATCATTATTGTGGATTTCTTTCCTAAGTGAAAGTGTAATTACATAGTTTTTGACAGTAGCCATTATAGGCAGTACTGTAAGGTTCTGTTCCCAGGTACTTCAGTCTTTGACTGCCTCCCAAATGGCACCCCATTCCCCATATAGTGCATTAATGTTGACCAGAGCCCTATGAGCCCATTTTGGGATAGGTTGCCATTTGGGATGCAGTCTCTCTCTGGTATAATCAGTTGCATTGTTCCTTATTCTCTAGCCACACAGACTCGAGTTCAGCGTCATCATTTCTTCACTCAAGACAGGATAGCACAGTATGTGTGTGTGTGTGTGTGTGTGTGTGTGTGTGTGTGTGTGTGTGTGTGTGTGTGTGTGTGTGTGTGTGTGTGTGTGTGTGTGTGTATGTGTGTGTGTGAGCGTGTGTGTGTGTGTGTATTACTCGAATAAAGCCCTCATTGATAGAGCGGTGACAGGGAGCCAACACCAAAATGCCAGAGTATATTAGCGTTAGCAACAGCTTTGTGGCTTTGCCAGGCCCAGAAGGATTTATCACACTTTTCATCAGGCAGTATATCTGGGCAGCCATGCTGAGGGTGCAAGGACCCCTTGTTTAATGTCTGAGAGAGGTAATGAACTGGCATGGAGCACGCCCCACTGGTGCCCAAATAAACACATACACACACCCAAGCTGCATGCACAAACAGGAGACACACACACATGCCTGCATGCACATACACACACACACACACACACACACACACACACACACACACACACACACACACACACACACATGTAAGCATTATAAAAATACAGACACAGAGGTGCACAAAGACATTCACACACTCACACATACACACACACACACACACACACACACACACACAAGAGAGGCGAAGAGAGGTAACGAGCTGCCCTGAAGCACACACACTCTCACACACAACTACAGTCATGCATGTGCACAAAACACACACACATATACGCAAATACACTGTACCTTGACAAGGCTCCATTGTCCAGAGTGTGTGAAACACATATTAATTAGAGAGAATTGGGTTTAAGTGCCCCACTCTGTATTTTCACATAAAAGATTATAAGCTCAGGTTGGCATGATGGCTGTGTGTGTGTGTGTGTGTGTGTGTGTGTGTGTGTGTGTGTGTGTGTGTGTGTGTGTGTGTGTGTGTGTTCATGTGCACGTGTGTGTGTGTGTGTGCTGCTATCATGTTCCTGTCCATGACATTGTTCCAATTCTTCAGTGTTGCATCTTTCCTTCCTTTCTACCTGGTAATCTGATCCAAACTACTATATGATGTCTTATTACACTGCACTGCTGTTTCCAGTCCAGTTTGGTCTTATCAGTGACCATGCACTTAGTCAACAAACTTCAGCTAATGATTTTGGTAATTTAATACTGCAGTGGGCTAAATCAGGGTCACACAGAGTGTTTCTGGGTAGTCTTTGAAACAAAAGTATACACCTCACACACATGGTTATGGACTTAAACAAAGAGGACACCTGTACCATGTCAGATATAGAGTTGAAATATATAACATTGTGAGTTTGCATCCCAATGTTACACTTTATATACATCACAGATGACTGAAATATAACAAAACCGTTTCATATAGAAACACCGGATTTTCTACTTTAAAAAAACACATACAGTGCCTTGCGAAAGTATTCGGCCCCCTTGAACTTTGTGACCTTTTGCCACATTTCAGGCTTCAAACATAAAGATATAAAACTGTATTTTTTTTGTGAAGAATCAACAACAAGTGGGACACAATCATGAAGTGGAACGACATTTATTGGATATTTCAAACTTTTTTAACAAATCAAAAACTGAAAAATTGGGCGTGCAAAATTATTCAGCCCCTTTACTTTCAGTGCAGCAAACTCTCTCCGGAAGTTCAGTGAGGATCTCTGAATGATCCAATGTTGACCTAAATGACTAATGATGATAAATACAATCCACCTGTGTGTAATCAAGTCTCCGTATAAATGCACCTGCACTGTGATAGTCTCAGAGGTCCGTTAAAAGCGCAGAGAGCATCATGAAGAACAAGGAACAAACCAGGCAGGTCCGAGATACTGTTGTGAAGAAGTTTAAAGCCGGATTTGGATACAAAAAGATTTCCCAAGCTTTAAACATCCCAAGGAGCACTGTGCAAGCGATAATATTGGAATGGAAGGAGTATCAGACCACTGCAAATCTACCAAGACCTGGCCGTCCCTCTAAACTTTCAGCTCATACAAGGAGAAGACTGATCAGAGATGCAGCCAAGAGGCCCATGATCACTCTGGATGAACTGCAGAGATCTACAGCTGAGGTGGGAGACTCTGTCCATAGGACAACAATCAGTCGTATATTGCACAAATCTGGCCTTTATGGAAGAGTGGCAAGAAGAAAGCCATTTCTTAAAGATATCCATAAAAAGTGTCATTTAAAGTTTGCCACAAGCCACCTGGGAGACACACCAAACATGTGGAAGAAGGTGCTCTGGTCAGATGAAACCAAAATTGAACTTTTTGGCAACAATGCAAAACGTTATGTTTGGCGTAAAAGCAACACAGCTCATCACCCTGAACACCCCATCCCCACTGTCAAACATGGTGGTGGCAGCATCATGGTTTGGGCCTGCTATTCTTCAGCAGGGACAGGGAAGATGGTTAAAATTGATGGGAAGATGGATGGAGCCAAATACAGGACCATTCTGGAAGAAAACCTGATGGAGTCTGCAAAAGACCTGAGACTGCGACGGAGATTTGTCTTCCAACAAGACAATGATCCAAAACATAAAGCAAAATCTACAATGGAATGGTGCAAAAATAAACATATCCAGGTGTTAGAATGGCCAAGTCAAAGTCCAGACCTGAATCCAATCGAGAATCTGCGGAAAGAACTGAAAACTGCTGTTCACAAATGCTCTCCATCCAACCTCACTGAGCTCGAGCTGTTTTGCAAGGAGGAATGGGAAAAATTTCAGTCTCTCGATGTGCAAAACTGATAGAGACATACCCCAAGCGACTTACAGCTGTAATCGCAGCAAAAGGTGGCGCTACAAAGTATTAACTTAAGGGGGCTGAATCATTTTGCACGCCCAATTTTTCAGTTTTTGATTTGTTAAAAAAGTTTGAAATATCCAATAAATGTCGTTCCACTTCATCAGTGTATATCACTTCATATAAAACCTCAGTTTTATATCTTTATGTTTGAAGCCTGAAATGTGGCAAAAGGTCACAAAGTTCAAGGGGGCCGAATACTTTCGCAAGGCACTGTATTTATGAATAATGAAATTATAAAAAATATTAATAACATTCCACCCATGAGGCCACAAGAGGCGATTTGGTCATAAACTACAGGAAAGGGCTACATAGAAATAGAGTTGTAAAAAACTGAACCACCACTTTAAGGAAGGTAGGACGAGAATATATTAATACAGTTTTTTTCGATTGCTAAACGACAGTGGGCACAACTGGAGTCACATGTGCAAAACTCTAACTACAGTCTGCACTACCAACAGTCACCTGAGCTAAACAGTTCACATCAGCTGCAAAACTCATTCCAAGCAACACAACTCTTAACACATGGCTCAAAACACGCTCAGTGCAGCCAAACACTATGCACAACCCTCACTGAGATAACACAGACTGTCACTCAGAACACACTGAGAGTAAAAACACTAGCATCAAACACCAATACAGAAAATACAAACTTTTCATCTTTACAGTTTGAACAATTTCAGTGACTTCATACAAAGTCATATTTTCTTCAAAGAAAAGAGTGACATTCTTTCACATGATTTATATTTTTTTTTAGAACATAACAATTCTTTAAGGTAAATGAAAATTAGCAGTTTGCTTCAATAGTCTGTAGTAATTTACAGAATTACAGTAATGAGAAAAAAAAGGTAGAAACTAAAAGTACATACTGTAATTCAAACAAATAATTGAGGGGCTAATCCTGCCTCTCTCTAGCATCAGGCCACAGGTTTTCTTCAACATCACATCTAATGTTTTCTCTTGCCATGCACCTGGGGAAGAACCTTCTGGAGTGCCTTATCCATCCCTGGCAGTCCTCTGGACTCGTGTCCTCACATCCGGCACGCATGGCTTCCAAAAGAGACATTTGGTCATGTGGGTGGTGACCAAACACTTTCCACCTCCAGGCAGAGAAAAACTTCTCTATTGGGTTGAGGAAGGGTGAATATGCAGGCAGGTACAAAACCATAAATCTGTGATGTGCTGCAAACCAATCTGTGACAGCTGCAGAGTGGTGAAAAGCAACGTTATCGCAAACTATGACAAAAACTTGGAGGTTTCTTACTGGCTCCCCCTGTTCTGCTGGCACTAGCTGAGCATAGAGCTGTTCTAGAAAAGCTATAAGCCTTTCTGTGTTGTATGGGCCAATGAGTGGTGTGTTGAGAAGCAAACCATCATTGGCCATTGCAGCACACATGGTGATATTTCCCCCCCTTTGGCCTGGAACCTCCACAGTGGCCCTTTGACCTATAACATTCCTTCCTCTGCGCCGTGTTTTGGCAAGGTTAAATCCAGCTTCATCGATAAATACAAATGAATGTGGTCTTTCCAGTGCTTCCACCTCCATTACTCTCTGAAAAACAGTAAGTGCACAGTTTTGCTGTAGAAATGCTAGTGTTTTTTTTTACTGTAAATATTTTGTATAGCTGTGTACGTAACCTCAGACGTCTTACCTGGACATATTGGTATCTTTGCTCTTTTACCCGTTCACTGTTTCTCTCGAACGGTACAGTGTATAACTGTTTCATTGTAACTTGGTGTTTCTTTAGGACTCGAGCAATAGTTGTTGTGCTGACAGAATGAACATTTTCAAATATATCATTATCAGCCAGCACTCTATCTTGAATCTCCCGCAGTTTTATTGCATTGTTGACAACAACCATGTCAACAATAGCATTTTCCTGTGCATCTGAAAATATTTTTCCTCTTCCCCCTGTTGGGGGCAGCCTTTGGGTCCTGTTGTAAAAATATATTTTACAGTCAAACTTACTGTAATATATATCTGTGTAAATATTCTATAATTGCAATACAAAATAGATTCCTGTAATGTTTTCATTTACTGTAAGGATGTAACTCTCACCTGTTTGCATGATGGACAATTCGCATTACAGATGCCACTGTGGATCTTTGCAGATTGGGTTGCACTCTCAACCATGCCTCTCTCAATGAGAGACCATGGTTCACGACATGGTCTATAAGTGTAGCCCTTATTTCATCTGAAATAACAGCTCTTTGTCTTCTTTGTCTTCCTCCACGCATCCGCCCTCTCCCTGCCACCCTTCTCCCTCCACGAACCCATCTTCCTTGTTCCATTTCCAAAATGAGTCTTTCTGAGCTCTACCTATATATACTGTAATATGTGTGTGTGTTCACTAACAAGTCTAAAACAAGACACCTGCTTAGCCTTTCAGCTGAAATTGCAATCAGCAGTGTTTGAAAGGCACAAGGCTGAAATCTATTCCGTTTTGAATGTGTGGTTCACAGTTTTGACAGCAGTGTGTTAGCATTTGAACAAAGTGCTGTAAATCCACAGTGTTGTGCAGGTTGTGGTTAAAGTCATGGGGTAAGTGTGTAGAGTTTTGAAAACTGTGTTCAAGCAATGAAAAACGAACTAGAGTTTGGTCCACATGAACTGCTGCTGTGCAGACTGTAATTAGAGTTTTGCACATGTGACTCCAGTTGTGTCCACTGTCGTTTAGCAATCGAAAAAAACTGTAATAATACAAATTCTCAACAATCAAGGCAACAGTAAAACAAGGGTGAGAAACAGGAAACAGGATGATTTATGTTGGTCACGGTTGTTTTGCTTTCAAACCTTTCACATATGATTCATTATGAATACATTGTTTTATAAAGACAGATCTAACCTGAGAAATTAATCTACAACCATTATGCCAGATGAGTATGTAGAACTGAAAATAAACAAGTGCTGTTTCAAATCCTCGTGGAATTAGCCATGAAATCTATACTTTTACTGGGTTTAAGTGTGTACTGTGTACTCACCTTCCTTTTACTCTGTAGTTGCTTTGTATTCACTGTTACACAGTAGCTCTTCCAGATGGTCGCATCCTCACAGAGCCAGTGGATATTGATTTGCTCGTCTCTGTTACTCCTCTTCATGTGAGTCGGTGATGGAGGTGCATTCTTATCAAGCACTTATCACTCCTAGTGGAAATCAATGTCCAATCCACAGCCCTTGAAGAATTGATTCAATTTGTTGCTTGTCTCTATCACTCTGGGGCGGATTCCTGGACAAAGATGAGGCCTAGAGCTGGACTAAAAAGAAAACTCATTGGATAATTTCAATTGAAAATGCTTTTAGTCTCAGAAGTCGAAGAAGCGGTACATCTGTTCTATGTGTGCTATTTCTATGCTTCCCGTTTTTTAAGTTTCATTTTTGCGTCTTTTACTTTAGGTTTTGTACACCAGCTTCAAACAGGTGAAAATACAATATTTTTGGTTGTGGAAATATATATTTCACAGTGGTTTAGATGGTACAACGATTCTCTACACTAGACCCACTTGAGAATTTTAGCAACCAGGAAATTGCGGAGGATTTCTGCATAGTACACCTTTAAAACCTTTGACCAATAAACACTTCGCTTTTTAATCTCCAAGACTTTATACAGTTCACTCCTGGGTCAACCAATTGTGCTATTTTTTAAATATTTTTTGTTTGCGTTTTGTGTAACTTAAATTTTTTTTTATTGTGTACATCATGTTGCTGCTACTGTCTCTTATCACCGAAAATAACTTCTGGACATCAGAAAAGCGATTACTCACCGCGGACTGGGAGAAACCTTTTCCTTTAACGAGTCTGATGAGAAGGATATCCTGCTTTCACTGGAACAGGCCCAGATCCATGCCTTTTGCGTGAAGAAAAGACGCCGGAAAAGGGGACGCGAGCGAGTAAACTCCCAATGCCTTCCATTCTCATTGCTCACGTGCAGTCATTGGAGAATAAAATTGATGACCTACTATTAAGATTATCCTACCAACGGGACATTAAAAACTATAACATCTTATGTTTCACCGAGATGTGGTTGAATGAAGATACGGACAACATAGAGCTAGCGGGATTTTCCATGCACCGGCAGAACAGAGACGCTACCTCTGGTAGGACGAGGGGTGGGGGTGTGTGTCTTTATGTCAATAACAGCTGGTGCTCGATATCTAATATTAAAGAAGTCTTGAGGTATTGCTCACCTGAGGTAGAGTACCACATTATTAGAGTACCACATTATTAGAGTACCACATGTTGAGTTCTAATCTGTATTATTCGTAGCCGTCTATTTACCACCACAAAACAAGCTGGCACTAAGACCGTTCTCAACCAACTCAATAAGGCCATAAGCAAATGCTCACCCAGAAGCGGCGCTCCTAGTGGCTGGGGACTTTAATGCAGGCAAACTTAAATGAGTTTTATCAAAATTTTACCAGCATGTCACATTTAATTTGTATTTTTTAACCTTTATTTAACTAGGCAAGTCAGTTAAGAACAAATTCTTATTTTCAATGATGGCCTAGGAACAGTGGGTTAACTGCCTGTTCAGGGGCAGAACGACAGATTTGTACCTTGTCAGCTCGGGGATTTGAACATGAAACCTTTCGGTTACTAGTCCAACGCTCTAACCACTAGGCTACCCTGCCGCCCCACATGTGTAACCAGGGGGAAAAAAAATCCTAGACCACCTTTACTCCACACACAGAGATGCATACAAAAGCTCTCCCCCGCCCTCCATTTGGCAAATCTGACCATAATTCTATCCTCCTGATTCCTGCTTGCAAGCAAAAACTAAAGCAGGAAGTACCAGTGACTTGCTCAATACGGAAGTGGTCAGATGACGCAGATGCTATACTATAGGACTGTTTTGCTAGCACAGACTGGAATATGTTCCCGGGATTCTTCCAATGGCATTGAGGAGTACACCACCTCAGTCATAGGCTTCATCAATAAG
This sequence comes from Oncorhynchus tshawytscha, assembly GCF_018296145.1. Lineage (NCBI taxonomy): Eukaryota > Metazoa > Chordata > Actinopteri > Salmoniformes > Salmonidae > Oncorhynchus > Oncorhynchus tshawytscha. The sequence continues at coordinate 933,828 of NW_024609823.1, forward strand.
TGCATCGATGACGTCGTTCCCACAGTGACTGTACGTACACATCCCAACCAGGAGCCATGGATTACAGGCAACATCCGCATCGAGCTAAAGGCTAAAGCTGCCATTTCCAAGGAGCGGTGGACTAATCCGGACGCTTATAAGAAATCCAGCTATGCCCTCAGACGAACCATCAAACAAACAAAGCGTCAATACAGGATTAAGATTGAATCCTACTACACCGGCTCTGATACTCATCAGATGTGGCAGGGCTTGAAAACTATTACGGACTACAAAGGGAAACCCAGACGCGAGGCGCCCAGTGACGCGAGCCTACCAGACGAGCTAAATGCCTTTTATGCTCGCTTCGGGGCAAGCAACACTGAAGCATGCACAACAGCACCAGCTGTCCTGGATGACTGTGTGATAACGCACTCTGTAGCCGATGTGAACAAAACCTTTAAACAGGTCAACATTAACAAAGCCGCTGGGCCAGACGGATGACCAGGACATGTAATCAAAGCATACATGCTTCACTGACATTTTCAACCTCTCCCTGACCGAGTCTGTAACACCTACATGTTTCAAGCAGACCACCATAGTCTATGTGCCCAAGGAAGCGAAAGTAACCTGCCTAAATGATTACCGCCCCGTGGCACTCACGTCAGTAGCCATGAAGTGCTTTGAAAGGCTGGTCATGGCTCACATCAACAGCATCCTCCCGGACACCCTAGACCTGCTCCAATTCGCATACCGCCCAACAGATCCACAGATGACGCCATCTCAATCGCACTCCACACCGCCCTTTCTCACCTGGACTAAAGGAACACCTATGTGAGAATGCTGTTCATTGACTACAGCTCAGCATTCAACACCATAGTGCCCACTAAGCTCATCACTAAGCTAAGGACTCTGGGACAAAACACCTCCTTCTGCAACTGGATCTTGAACTTCCTGACGGGTGGCACCCAGGTGATAAGAGTAGGCAGCAACGCGTCTGCCACACTGATCCTTAGGGATAGGCATCCCATTAGCGGGACACCAGTCGACAACATCCGGTGAAATTGGAGTGCGCGCAATTCAAATAAATAATTGTAATTTTAAAAAACATTCATGAACATACAAGTATCTTATATAATTTAAAAGCTTAAATTCTTGTTAATCTAACTGTGTTGTCCGATTTACAATAGGCTTTACAGCGAAAGCATACTATGCGATTGTTCGAGGACGGCGCCCCACATCAACAAATTTTTCAACCAGCACAGGCTTCATAAAATCACAAATAGCGATTAAATAAATCACTTCGTTTTGAAAATCTTCCTCTGTTTGCAATCCCAAGGGTCCCAGCTACAACATGAATGGTCGTTTTGTTAGATAAAATTCTTCTTTATATCCAAAAAAGTCTGTTTAATTGGTGCCATCGATTTTAGTAATCCAATCATTCAACATGCAGACAAAGGAGTCCAAAAAGCTACCTCTAAGTTTTGTTCAAACAAGTCAAACTACGTTTCTATTAAATCCTCAGGTATCCTAAAATGTAAATAAACTATAATATTTCATATGGAAAGAAGTACGTTCAATAGAAAAGTAAAATTAGTAAGCACGAATCCTCTTCATCGCTTGCCAACCGACTGATTTTGAACAGGGAGTCTATGTACAAAAACTCATAATTCTTGCTTGTTTTTGAAGAAACAAGCCTGAAACATTGAAAAAAGACTGTTGACATCTAGTGGAAGCCATAGGAATTGCAATCTGGGAGCTGGAATTACATAGAAGCCATAGCTTTCCATTATAAGATCCTGGGAGCTCAAAAAGACAATCTCTGGTTGATTTTTCTTTGGAATTTTGCCTGCCACTGTGTTATAGTGTTAGACATTATTTTAACATTTCTAGAAACTGCAAAGTGTTTTCTATCCAATGCTACCAATTTTGTCATATCCTGGCTTCTGGGCCTGAGCAACAGGCAGTTTACTTTGGGAACATCAGTCAGGCGGAAATTCAGGAAAATAGACCCTAGCTCTAAGAAGATTTTATTAAGACTGGGGCCCCTCAGGGCTGTGTACTTAGTCCCCTCCTGTATTGCCTGTTCACCCACGACTGCGTGGCCAAACACGACTCCAACACCATCATTAAGTTTTCTGACGACACAACAGCCGTAGGCCTGATCACCGACAATGATGAGACGGCCTATAGGGAGGAGGTCAGAGAACTGGCAGTGTGGTTCCAGGACAACAACCTCTCCCTCAATGTGAGCAAGACAAAGGAGCTGATCGTGGACTACAGGAAAAGGCGGGCTGAACAGGCCCCCATTAACGTCGACCACGACAGTCGTGAAGAGGGCACGACAAAACCTTTTCCCCCTCAGGAGACGGAAAAGATTTGGCATGGGTCCCCAGATCCTCAAAAGGTTCTATAGCTGCACCATCGAGAGCATCCTGACCGGTTGCATCACTGCCTGGTATAGCAACTGCTCGGCATCTGACCGTACGATGCTACAGAGGGTAGTGCGAACGGCCCAGTACATCACTGGGGCCAAGCTTCCTGCCATCCAGGACCTATGTAATAGGCGGTGAATTGCTGAACAATTCATAAAAATCTCCACTGGACAATTTACATGGACCCCTCCCCCCTTTTGTACACTGCTGCTACTCGCTGTTTGTTTGTTACCTATGCATAGTCACTTCGTCCCCACCTACCCGTACAGATTACCTCAACTAGCCTGTACCCCCGCACACTGACTCAGGACCAGTGCCCCCTGTATATTCCCTCATTACTGTTATTCTTATTGTGTTACTTTTTATTTTATCCTACTTGGTAAATATGTTCTTCTTCTTGAACTGCTTGTTAACTGTTGGTTAAGGGCTTGTATGTAAGCATTTCACGGTAAGGTCTATACTGTTGGTTAAGGGCTTGTATGTAAGCATTTCACGGTAAGGTCTATACTGTTGGTTAAGGGCTTGTATGTAAGCATTTCACGGTAAAGTCTATACTGTTGGTTAAGGGCTTGTATGTAAGCATTTCACGGTAAAGTCTATACTGTTGGTTAAGGGCTTGTATGTAAGCATTTCACGGTAAAGTCTATACTTGTTGTGTTCAGCGCGTGGCAAATAAAGTTTGATTTGATTTGGTTTATTGCAGTTTCTGTGCAATTTCTTCAGTTTTGTGCCTAATGAACACAACCCTCATGTGTTTGCGTTCCCTGTTGTAAATGTGTGCACTAAACCAGAGCCTACAGAGATCTGGAGAAAGACTAAATGAACATATTTGGGACTGACCAATTGCACTGCACTCCAACCCAGTTTGCGGTTCTCCAGTGTGGTGCTTCGGGTAACGTTTCCCCTAGGAACAGATCTTGGATCCCCCAATTAACCTTAACCATGAGTGGGGAAAATGCTAAACTGTATCCAGCAGCAGCAACGTTTGAGTAGCAGGACAGACCCAGACCAGCTGTGGTCATCTTGGTTTTAGTGTGGCTGATCTCTTATTGGTGTTGCAGAGGACATGGAGGAATATGGCTCTCATTATGTAATTGTATATAGTTTAATTAAAGCCAGGAACAACGGCTGTGCATTGGGAGTCCAGTCATTCCACTCAATGGTTTTTGTTAGTTTCTGAGGCGCCACTGGGATTTCAGGCCGGGTTGTTGTTTTTCATTTGCAAAATGTAGGTCACGACTTTAGAGGAAACACACGCATGCACACACACACACACATGCACACACACACACACACATGCACGCACACAGATCCTTACTGTGGTATAGCTGTACACTAGATTTTCTTTCCTGTTGAAGTTTCCCCGAGGCCCTGACCTTAGCCAATGAATATGTAACAGGTGTGTGAGGATGGGCTGTAGTTGTGTAGAGGAATGTATACGTGTTCAAAGTCTGTTATACTGTCTGTTGCAATAGTGTATGTTGTGTGTCTAGTTATGTGTTGCAGAGATGCAAAGGGAAAGGGGGATACCTAGTCAGTTGTACAAATTATATTTGTCTTCCGCATTTAAAGGTGTGTATGTGTGTACACGTTGTACTATACTTGTGAGTATCAAAAGTCCTCAAGAATACTAAACCAACAAAAAACTCAGAGAAGTGAGATCATTTTTCCGGTCTTCACTTGTAAAAAGGCTATTTTTTGCCTTAGGGGTTAGGTTTAGGCTTAGTTTTAAGAGGGTTTCTGTTTATGCTGGTGCCAAACTTTGGGCCTATTGCAACTTTCTGTTCTGTCTGTATATAGCAAGTCAGTCTGGAGACTATGGGAAAACATTGGGCGGGTATTTGCCTGAGGGATCCAAGAAATCAAATCAAATCAAATTCTATTGGTTGCATACACATATTTATGTAGCTTGTTTCGTATAGTATCCACAGATTGTGAGCTAAAGATGAAAACCTTTCCTATGAGCATTATTATATTATTTATTGACTAACTATGGCTTTCCAAATCGCCCAACACTGCTATTTGTAAGGTTCATTATAATTGCATGTTGTGATTTCTTAACCATTCCTGAACCTGTGATCAGAAACAAGCTATATAGTGGCAATACCAGGATAAATTGTCTATTGATTCTGTCTCTTCACAGCAAAATCTACAGAGCTGAGATTGCTGTATGCCCATATACAGTGGGGCAAAAAAGTATTTAGTCAGCCACCAATTGTGCAAGTTCTCCCACTTAAAAAGATGAGAGAGGCCTGTAATTTTCATCATAGGTACACTTCAACTATGACAGACAAAATGAGGAAAAAAAATCCAGAAAATCACATTGTAGGATTTTTAATGAATTTATTTGCAAATTATGGTGGAAAATAAGTATTTGGTCAATAACAAAAGTTTATCTCAATACTTTGTTATATACGCTTTGTTGGCAATGACAGAGGTCAAACGTTTTCTGTAAGTCTTCACAAGGTTTTCACACACTGTTGCTGGTATTTTGGCCCATTCCTCCATGCAGATCTCCTCTAGAGCAGTAATGTTTTGGGGCTGTTGCTGGGCAACACTGACTTTCAACTCCCTTCAAAGATTTTCTATGGGGTTGAGATCTGGAGACTGGCTAGGCCACTCCAGGACCTTGAAATGCTTCTTACGAAGCCACTCCTTCGTTGCCCGGGCAGTGTGTTTGGGATCATTGTCATGCTGAAAGACCCAGCCACGTTTCATCTTCAATGCCCTTGCTGATGGAAGGAGGTTTTCACTCAAAATCTCACGAAACATGGCCCCATTCATTCTTTCTTTTACACGGATCAGTCGTCCTGGTCCCTTTGCAGAAAAACAGCCCCAAAGCATGATGTTTCCACCCCCATGCTTCACAGTAGGTATGGTGTTCTTTGGATGCAACTCAGCATTCTTTGTTCTCCAAACACGACAAGTTGAGTTTTTACCAAAAAGTTATAATTTGATTTCATCTGACCATATAACATTCTCCCAATCTTCTTCTGGATCATCCAAATTCTCTATAGCAAACTTCAGACGGGCCTGGACATGTACTGGCTTAAGCAGGGGGACACGTCTGGCACTGCAGGATTTGAGTCCCTGGCGGCGTAGTGTGTTACTGATGGTAGGCTTTGTTACTTTGGTCCCAGCTCTCTGCAGGTCATTCACTAGGTCCCCCCGTGTGGTTCTGGGATTTTTGCTCACTGTTCTTGTGATCATTTTGACCCCACGGGTGAGATCTTGCGTGGAGCCCCAGATCGAGGGAGATTATTAGTTGTCTTGTATGTCTTCCATTTCCTAATAATTGCTCCCACAGTTGATTTCTTCAAACCAAGCTGCTTACCTATTGCAGATTCAGTCTTCCCAGCCTGGTGCAGGTCTACAATTTTGTTTCTGGAGTCCTTTGACAGCTCTTTGGTCTTGGCCATAGTGGAGTTTGGAGTGTGACTGTTTGAGGTTATGGACAGGTGTCTTTTATACTGATAACAAGTTCAAACAGGTGCCATTAATACAGGTAATGAGTGGAGGATAGAGGAGCCTCCTAATGAAGAAGTTACAGGTCTGTGAGACAGAAATCTTGCTTGTTTGTAGGTGACCAAATACTTATTTTCCACCATAATTTGCAAATAAATTCATAAAAAATCCTACAATGTGATTTTCTGGATTTTTTTTTCTCATTTTGTCTGTCAGAGTTGAAGTGTACCTATGATGAAAATTACAGGCCTCTCGCATCTTTTTAAGTGGGAGAACTTGCACAATTGGTGGCTGACTAAATACTTTTTTGCCCCACTGTATATAGCATTCTGTTGGTGGCAAGAATTTTATATAATCATTTAAATTGAAAAACTAAGTGTTGAATCAAGTATAGTTTTTTGTACCAGTTCATAAACCATGTGTCATGGAATTGGTACATCGAAAATCTCTTCCCATTTATTTTGCAACCTGTATGGCGCAGCTGTCAACATTTTTGTCCTCAAATGAAACTGCAACATTTTTCTATTTATGCAAGTTCCTTTCAGCCAATTTGTATCCTTAATATATGGCAGGCAAACAAGTTCCCTACCGTCTCCATTTTCCACTTGCCTCCTCCATTTTTGTGGTAGTACTGCATCCATTTGGTTGTAAGTTTGGATTGAGCAGATATTCCCATATATTTTCAATAGCTAAATATGTGACATAACTCCTCCATTTCTATTCATAATATCATTAATAAATATAATACCATTTAAAAGAAAATCTATAAAGAATGTTTTTTTATTCATCAGTATATTTGAGTTTAACCATAACATTTGTTGTAATATTTGTTCTATCTTGTCTTGAGGATAAGAAAGGCCGATACTTTAAACAAAATTTCATTTCAATTAGTCGGAAATGAGAAGTTGTGATCTGTATAAAAGCAAAAAGGCCATTTTTGAATAAAGGCTGAGCCTTTCTTAATAATCTACTGGAGAACCATTTTGGGTTTAAGTATCATTTCTGTATTAGTGAAGCTTTTAGTGAGAGGTTTAAAGCTTTAATATTTAATCATTTTTGCCCCCCAAACTCATAGTCATTATATAAATAGGCACATTTAATTTTGTCTGGCGTAGCATTCCAAATAAAATGACATATTTTTGTTCATATGATTTAAAAACGAGTCATCTGGAGTAGGCAGTGCCATTAGTAAATAAGTGAAATGTGAAACGACCAAAGAGTTAATCAATGTGATCAAGTATGTTTGTAGTGTGTTTGTTTCAGTTGTGTAGAGGTGTTGTTTGAGGCGTGTCAAGAAGGTGTGACTGGTTTCTCCTATATTAGGGTTAGGGAAAACATGATTTTAAATGTGAATCAATTGTAAGATAAACCTGTGTGTGTGTGTGTGTGTGTGTGTGTGTGTGTGTGTGTGCCTGAGAGACATGAGCATATTCCAGTAGTGTATGAGTAAATAATGGTGTGTGTCTATATAATATATAATGTGTGTGTGTGTGTGTGTGTGTGTGTGTGTGTGTGTGCGTGTGTGTGCATGGTATATAATGGTGTGTGTATGGTATATAATGGTGTGTGTGTGTCTGTATGGTATGTAATGGTGTGTGTGTCTGTATGGTATATAATGGTGTGTGTGTGTCTATGTGGTATTTAAGGCTGTGTGTGTCTATATGGTATATAATGGTGTGTGTGTGTATATATGGTATTTAAGGGTGTGTGTGTATATATGGTATTTAAGGGTGTGTGTGTGGTGTGCGGCTATATGGTATATAATGGTGGGTGTCTATATGGTATGTAATGGTGTGTTTCTCTATTATGTAATGGTGTGTGTTTCTCTATATGGTATGTAATGGTGGGTGTCTATATGGTATGTAATGGTGTGTGTTTCTCTATATGGTATGTAATGGTGGGTGTCTATATGGTATGTAATGGTGGGTGTCTATATGGTATGTAATGGTGTGTTTCTCTATTATGTAATGGTGTGTGTTTCTCTATATGGTATGTAATGGTGTGTGTGTGATTTTCTCTCCAGCATGGGGATGAGCCACGACGACGACCATGCTACCTGTACAGGCCACTCCCACATCATGTCTGGCGAATGGGTGAAGGGCCGTAACCCCAGTGACCTGTCATGGTCCCCCTGCAGCCGTGACGACCTGGAGAAGTTCCTCAGGTGAGACACACACACACAAACACACACACTTACTCACACACACACACTCTCTAGGTTACTAAGTGGAGCATAGCAATATTATGAGAGTGGAAAATGTGCCTCAGTTCACTGGCCTAAAGGGTCCAGTTTTCCACTTTCAGATTGGACACATACACTGACACACACACACACACACACACACACACACACACACACACACACACACACACACACACACACACACACACACACACACACACACACACTCACTGATACACACTCACACTCACTCACACACCCACCCACACACAGTCTCACTCATACATACACACAATCATTGTACAATATATCCCTCCGCCCAACTCACACACTTCCTTGAATAAATGACCTCTAGTTTCCTTTCAGCCATTATTTGATTGACTTTGACAAGGTCTTCGTAACCAGTCACTCAAAGTGATTGAACTGACTGTGTTCCAGCCCTGACCGCTGTCAGCCAGTTTAATCAAGTGGAATGGCGTCTCCTACTCAATGCATTCATCACAACTCTACGAGATGGCATCGGCTTTTATCTATGGGCTGCTGTTGCCTAGAAGTTATTACCATAGCGATGGCTTGATTTATATTGCAAACAATGGATCTGATTGACTGTGACTGGAGCATGGACTAGAAATGTAGTTTATTGGCTGTCTGGTGCTCTGAAATCAGTCCCTTGACATTGGATCATTATTATATGTAACAGAAGTGTTAATGTTCACACTGTTAGTGCTGGGGTGGAACAAAAGCCTGTACATACTGCTGCCCTCCAGGACCAGAGTTGCCCAACCCCCTTTTAGCAGACCTGTGTGGTGAAAGGTGAATGTTGAGGTTCAGCCAAAAGAAGTTTTACCCATGCACACACTGCAGGAATCAATATAACATTTAAGGATTTCTCTTTTCCTACACCACAATGTTATCAAAACCACATATTCCCGAGTCAAGGCACAGACAGTCTCCTTACTGGATCCATAGTGTATGTTCTTTTAGGGTTGTGTCCCAAATGGCAACCTATTCCCTATATAGTGCACTACTTTTGACATGGACCCATAGGGTAAAGTTTTTTGGTCTATGTTTTCTGGATTATGTATGGTAGTGTGGATGTGTTTAACTATTCTTGTGGAGACCAGAAGTCCCCAGAAGTCCCCACAAGTAGAGTAAACTAACAGAAATTTTACCAACTGGGGACATTTTGTTGGTCCCCACGAAGTAAAATGCTATTTCTAGAAGGTTTAGTGTTAGGGTTAGAATTACGTTAAGGGTTAGGAGCTAGGGTTAGATTCAGGGTTAGGGTTAGGGATTAGGGTTAGATTTAGGGTTAGGGTTAGGAGCTAGGGTTAGAATTAGGTTTAGGGTTAGGGTTAGGAGCTAGGGTTAGATTTAGGGTTAGGAGCTAGGGTTAGATTTAGGTTTAGGGTTAGGAGCTAGGGTTAGATTTAGGGTTAGGGTTAGGGGCTAGGGTTAGATTTAGGGTTAGGGTTAGGGCTAGGGTTAGATTTAGGGTTAGGGGGTTAGGGTTAGGAGCTAGGGTTAGATTTAGGGTTAGGGTTAGATTTAGGGTTAGGGTTAGGAGCTAGGGTTAGATTTAGGGTTAGGGTTAGGGTTAGATTTAGGGGTTTAGGGTTAGGAGCTAGGGGTTAGGGTTAGGGTTTAGGGGTTAGGGGGTTAGGGGCTAGGGATTTAGGGAGGGTTTAGGGTTAGATTTAGGGTTAGGGTTAGGGTTAGATTTAGGGGGTTAGGGTTAGGAGGGCTAGGGTTAGATTTAGGGTTAGGGTTAGATTTAGGTTTAGGGTTATTTAGGGGTTAGCTAGGGTTAGGGTTAGGGTTAGGGTTAGGGTTAGGGGGGCTAGGGGGTTAGGTTTAGGGTTAGGGTTAGGGGCTAGGGTTAGATTTAGGGTTAGGGTTAGGAGCTAGGGTTAGATTTAGGGTTAGGGTTAGGGGCTAGGGTTAGATTTAGGGTTAGGGGCTAGGGTTAGATTTAGGGTTAGGGTTAGGGGCTAGGGTTAGATTTAGGGTTAGAGTTAGATTTAGTGTTAGGGTTAGGAGCTAGGGTTAGATTTAGGGGCTAGGGTTAGATTTAGGGTTAGGGTTAGGAGCTAGGGTTAGATTTAGGGTTAGGGTTAGATTTAGGGTTAATATGCACTTGAATGCAATGGTTTGACTAAAACATCAATACCTCGACATGTATGAGCTAGAGGAAATACTTCAGTTCTTCAGTATTATACTTCAGTATTATACATATACTCAGGAAGCTGTGAGTGTAGTACATCTCTAGATCGGCCTGTTGTTCCTGCTACAGTTCTATGGTAGAGGATAAATAAACACTTAAAAAAGGCGCTATTTAAAACCTTCAAAGGGTTCTTCGGCTGTCCCCATTAGGAGAACCCTTTCAGGAACCCTTTTTGGTTGCAGGTAGAATCATTTTGGGCTGCACATAGAACCTTTTCTACAGAAGGTTAGATTTAGGGGGTTAGGGGCTAGGGTTAGATTTAGGGTTAGGGTTAAGGTTAGAGTAAGGGCTAGGGTTAGGCTTAGGGTTGGGGTTAGGGTTAGGGAAAATAGGATTTTGAATGGGACGGAATTGTGTGTCCCCACAAGGTTAGTTGTGTGTTTGTGTGTGCACGTGTGCGTGTTTGTGCGCGTGTGTGTGTACTCTACTGGATACATTCTCTGCTGTGTGTTCTCTATGTGTCTCTAAGATAAAGGCTCTGTGTGTGTGTGTGTGTGTGTGTGTGTGTGTGTGTGTGTGTGTGTGTGTGTGTGTGTGTGTGTGTGTGTGTGTGTGTGTGTGTGTGTGTGTGTGTGTGTGTGTGTGTGCGTGCGTGTGTGTGTGACAGGTCCAAAGCCAGCAGCTGTCTGCTCCACACAGACCCCAGAAGCCGCTACAAGGTCCGCCTGCCACCCAAGCTGCCAGGCATGCACTACAGTGCAGACGAACAGTGTCAGATCCTCTTTGGAACCAACGCCACCTTCTGCAATGACATGGAGGTACACACACATGTGCGTATGCACACACACACACACACACACACCACACACACACCACACACACAGATCTATTGACAGTAGCTGTGTAGTAGTTGTGTGTTTAGAGCTAGTGTAGTGTGGACTCTATCAAATC